>NW_024058873.1:40000-44988 GCF_016432855.1 Salvelinus namaycush
GCACACTCGCACTCGCACACACACACACTCGCACACACACACACACTCGCACACACACACACTCGCACACACACACACTCACACACACACACTCGCACACACACACACACTCGCGCACGCACACACACACTCGCGCACACACACACACTCGCACACACACACACTCGCACACACACACACACACACACACACACACACACACACACACACACATACACACACACACACGCACACACACACACACACTCGCACACACACACACACACACTCGCACACACACTCGCACGCACACACACACACACACCCGCACACACACACTCGCACACACACCTCCAGCCCACCTAATATCGTCCTGTAAGGTAAATATCATTTGTTTTCCGTTTGATTTCCTCACTCTAGACAGGTGGGTAAATGAGGTTCCCTGGCTGGGATAGGAGTAATCTAGCCCTTCTCTCTTACCTGTGACATGCTCCAATAGAGATTAATGAGGGGGCAGAGGTCTGCAGCTTCTCACCTCTACACTCCTAAAATGGTTCTTCGACTGTCCACATAGGAGAACCCTTTGAAAAACCCTTTTGGTTCCAGGTAGAACCCTTTTGATTCCAGGTAGAACCCTTTTGGTTCCAGGGAGAAACCTTTTGGGTTCTTTGTAGGACCCTTTCCATAGAGGGTTCTACATGGAACCCAGAATGGTTCTACCTGGAACCAAAAAGGGGTTTTCAAAGGGTGAACTTGAAATATAGGCTTACTTCAATGTAAAAGATCAGCTCTTAAATGTGACTGTATACCGGTATTACAAACTGCGCTGCCTATGATATTGCAGAACTTAAATTACACATAGCCTATCTACAGTTGAAGTCGAAAGTTGACATACACCTTAGCCAAATACATTTAAACTCAGTTTTTCACAATTCCTGACTTTTAATCCTAGTAAAAAATTCCCTGTCTTATGTCCGTTAGGATCACCACTTGATTTTAAGAATGTCATCTATTTTGTGAAGTACACCAGTCCCTTCTGCAGCAAAGCACCCCCACAACATGATGCTGCCTCCCCGTGCTTCACGGTTGGGATGGTGTTCTTTGGCTTGCAAGCATCCCCCTTTTTCCTCCAAACATAACGATGGTCATTGTGGCCAAACCGTTCTATTTTTGTTTCATCAGACCAGAGGACATTTCTCCAAAAAGTACAATCTTTGTCCCCAGTTGCAAATCGTAGTCTGGCTTTTTTATGGCAGTTTTGGAGCAGTGGCTTCTTCCTTGCTGAGCGGACTTCAGGTTATGTCGATATAGGACTCGTTTTACTATGGATATAGATACTTTGTACCTGTTTCCTCCAGCATCTTCACAGGGTCCTTTGCTGTTGTTCTGGGATCGATTTGCACTTTTCGCACCAAAGTACGTTCATCTCTAGGAGACAGAACGTGTCTCCTTCCTGAGCGGTATGACGGCTGCGTGGTCCCATGGTGTTTATACTTGCGTACTATTGTTTGTACAGATGAACGTGGTACCTTCAGGCGTTTGGAAATTGCTCCCAAGGATGAACCAGACTTGTGGAGGTATACCATTTTTTTCGGAGGTCTTAGCTTATTTCTTTTGATTTTCCCATGATGTCAAGCAAAGAGGCACTGAGTTTGAAGGTAGGCCTTGAAATACATCCACAGGTACACCTCCAATTGACTCAAATGATGTCAATTAGCCTATCAGAAGCTTCTAAAGCCATGATATCATTTTCTGGAATTTTCCAAGCTGTATAAAGGCACAGTCAACTTAGTGTATGTAAACTTCTGACCCACTGGAATTGTGATACAGTGAATTATAAGTGAAATAATCTGTCTGTAAACAATTGTTGGAAAAATGACTTGTGTCATGTACAAAGTAGATGTCCTAACCGACTTAACAAAACTATAATTTGTTAACAAGGAATTTGTGGAGTGGTTGAAAAACGAGTTTTAATGACTCCAACATAAGTGTATGTAAACTTCCGACTTCAACTGTATTCACTAGGTTACTAGCTCCAATTAAATGTGAGATGTGCTTGGTATTTTAGTGTAGAGCTCCTTGGGAAATATGAACCCATCATGGCCAGGAAAGGTGAGGAATATACTCTGTAATGTTTATGACAATAAAATAGGGAAAATATTCCTACGTCTTATTATTTTAGAGGACCTGAGCCCTAGGACCATGCGTCAGGACTACCGGGCATGATGACTCCTTGCTGTCCCCAGGCCACCTGGCCTTGCTGCTGTTCCAGTTTCAACTGTTCTGCCTGCGGCTATGGAACCCTGACCTGTCCACCGGACGTGCTACCTGTCCCAGACCTGCTGTTTTCAACTCTCTAGAGACCGCAGGAGCGGTAGAGATACTCTTAATGATCGGCTATGAAAAGCCAACTGACATTTACTCCTGATTATTATTTGACCATGCTGGTCATTTATGAACATTTGAACATCTTGGCCATGTTCTGTTATAATCTCCACCCGGCACAGCCAGAAGAGGACTGGCCACCCCTCATAGCCTGGTTCCTCTCTAGGTTTCTTCCTAGGTTTTGGCCTTTCTAGGGAGTTTTTCCTAGCCGCCGTGCTTCTACACCTGCATTGCTTGCTGTTTGGGGTTTTAGGCTGGGTTTCTGTACAGCACTTTGAGATATTAGCTGATGTACGAAGGGCTATATAAAATAAACTTGATTTGATTTGATTTTAATATGTTTTCCTGGTTTTAGTTTTTTTATGAATAAGCTTTTCGTCATATAAATTGCACAAAATAATGTCTTGCCAGCTTGCAATACCATATTTCAACCACTAGTAGATGTGTCAATGGGAAAGTGAGCACATAGTCACATCAAGTTACATTTTTATAAATGGCAACTAATGCTTTACATTGATAGTGGCCAATGGCCATACAGCACAGTGACCTGTATTTAGCTTGCTGGCGCTATGCCTGCTAAGTATTAGGCTGGATATCCTCTAACTTGTGGTGCTAGCGTGCAGTTGTTCACATACAGACTGTATCCTTCACAGTAGCTGCTAATGGTGCTAGCGTGCAGTTGTTCACCAGTCCATTATGGTTAATTATGTTATTGATCCGGGGTCGTATTCTGACCATAGATATAGAGGGAGAGGAACCTGAACCCGGAAAAAATTAGCCTGCATTGGAGGAAGTGGATGGAAACAATTTCAGTTCGATCCAATCCAATTTATACACATATATACCGACACATATCAAGTTAAATGATATAAACCCCTTGGTACATGTGCAAATAAGTAATGACTGGTTACCATTATGTAAAGATACGAAATCAACTCACAACATCCATTCAGTTCACAAGGGAGGTTATGTACAATGTACAAACTGTCATGTAAAATGCTGACATGATAGTTACAACATGTGAAATATAAAATGTGAATTACATCCAACGTATGTCTCTCGTTGCTTGTTACTTGCATTATTGTTATTAGTATTATTATGTTATTATTATTATGTTGTTAGCATCTCAGGGGGAAAAAAGGTGTTCGTAATGATTTCTCCTGAGATACTGTTGGTACTGTGTAAGAGAGGCAACATGGCTGGATAAATAGAGTTTTGACATTGTCGCTGCTGGATAGAACCTTCTACTACAGTCTACAACAGGAAGTAGGACGGAGAGACAGAAAGAGTCATGGCTTCAGAAATACATGGGCTTTTCAGTCGCGTTCATAGAAAATAATGGAAACTATAACAAGGTGAATTTCCATTCCTGTTTCCCAGCCACAGGAGCGGTTTCTCCATTCGTCGACAACCACAGTGATTCATTCTATATTGATGGCCTGATATCATAGGGTGTTGCCGTCGACAACCACAGTGATTCATTCTATATTGATGGCCTGATATCATAGGGTGTTGCCGTCGACAACCACAGTGATTCATTCTATATTGATGGCCTGATATCATAGGGTGTTGTCGTCGACAACCACAGCGATTCATTCTATATTGATGGCCTGATATCATAGGGTGTTGCCGTCGACAACCACAGTGATTCATTCTATATTGATGGCCTGATATCATAGGGTGTTGCCGTCGACAACCACAGCGATTCATTCTATATTGATGACCTGATATCATAGGGTGTTGTCGTCGACAACCACAGCGATTCATTCTATATTGATGACCTGATATCATAGGGTGTTGCCGTCGACAACCACAGCGATTCATTCTATATTGATGACCTGATATCATAGGGTGTTGCCGTCGACAACCACAGCGATTCATTCTATATTGATGGCCTGATATCATAGGGTGTTGCCGTCGACAACCACAGCGATTCATTCTATATTGATGGCCTGATATCATAGGGTGTTGTCGTCGACAACCACAGCGATTCATTCTATATTGATGGCCTGATATCATAGGGTGTTGTCGTCGACAACCACAGTGATTCATTCTATACTGATGGCCTGATATCATAGGGTGTTGTCGTCGACAACCACAGTGATTCATTCTATATTGATGGCCTGATATCATAGGGTGTTGCCGTCGACAACCACAGTGATTCATTCTATATTGATGGCCTGATATCATAGGGTGTTGTCGTCGACAACCACAGTGATTCATTCTATATTGATGGCCTGATATCATAGGGTGTTGTCGTCGACAACCACAGTGATTCATTCTATATTGATGGCCTGATATCGTAGGTGGTTGTCGTCGACAACCACAGTGATTCATTCTATATTGATGGCCTGATATCATAGGGTGTTGTCGTCGACAACCACAGTGATTCATTCTATATTGATGGCCTGATATCATAGGGTGTTGCCGTCGACAACCACAGTGATTCATTCTATATTGATGGCCTGATATCATAGGGTGTTGTCGTCGACAACCACAGCGATTCATTCTATATTGATGGCCTGATATCATAGGGTGTTGCCGTCGACAACCACAGTGATTCATTCTATATTGATGGCCTGATATCATAGGGTGTTGCCGTCGACAACCACAGCGATTCATTC
>NW_024058874.1:0-44969 GCF_016432855.1 Salvelinus namaycush
GTGTGTGAAGATAGGGGTGTGTCTACAGTATGTGTGGATGAAGATAGGTGTGTCTGCAGTATGTGTGGATGAAGATAGGTGTGTCTGCAGTATGTGTGGATGAAGATAGGGGTGTGTCTACAGTATGTGTGGATGGAGATAGGGGTGTGTACAGTATGTGTGGATGAAGATAGGGGTGTCTACAGTATGTGTGGATGAAGATAGGGGTATGTCTACAGTATGTGTGGATGAAGATAGGAGTATGTGTGGATGAAGATAGGTGTGTCTGCAGTATGTGTGGATGAAGATAGGTGTGTCTGCAGTATGTGTGGATGAAGATAGGGGTGTGTACAGTATGTGTGGATGAAGATAGGTGTGTCTGCAGTATGTGTGGATGAAGATAGGTGTGTCTGCAGTATGTGTGGATGAAGATAGGTGTGTCTGCAGTATGTGTGGATGAAGATAGGGGTGTCTGCAGTATGTGTGGATGAAGATAGGGGTGTCTACAGTATGTGTGGATGAAGATAGGGGTGTGTCTACAGTATGTGTGGATGAAGATAGGGGTGTCTGCAGTGTGTGTGGATGAAGATAGGGGTGTCTGCAGTTTGTGTGGATGAAGATAGGTGTGTCTACAGTATGTGTGGATGAAGATAGGGGTGTGTACAGTATGTGTGGATGAAGATAGGGGTCTGTCTACAGTATGTGTGGATGAAGATAGGTGTGTCTGCAGTATGTGTGGATGAAGATAGGGGTGTGTCTACAGTATGTGTGGATGAAGATAGGGGTGTGTCTACAGTATGTGTGGATGAAGATAGGTGTGTCTGCAGTATGTGTGGATGAAGATAGGGGTGTGTCTACAGTATGTGTGGATGAAGATAGGGGTGTCTGCAGTATGTGTGGATGAAGATAGGGGTGTGTCTACAGTATGTGTGGATGAAGATAGGGGTGTCTGCAGTATGTGTGGATGAAGATAGGGGTGTGTCTACAGTATGTGTGGATGAAAATAGGGGTGTCTGCAGTATGTGTGGATGAAGATAGGTGTGTCTGCAGTATGTGTGGATGAAGATAGGGGTGTGTCTACAGTATGTGTGGATGAAGATAGGGGTGTGTCTACAGTATGTGTGGATGAAGATAGGTGTGTCTGCAGTATGTGTGGATGAAGATAGGGGTGTGTCTACAGTATGTGTGGATGAAGATAGTTGTGTCTGCAGTATGTGTGGATGAAGATAGGGGTGTGTCTACAGTATGTGTGGATGAAGATAGGTGTGTCTGCAGTATGTATGGATGAAGATAGGTGTGTCTACAGTATGTGTGGATGAAGATAGGTGTGTCTACAGTATGTGTGGATGAAAATAGGGGTGTCTACAGTATGGGTGGATGAAGATAGGGTGTGTATACAGTATGTGTGGATGAAGATAGGGATGTGTATACAGTATGTGTGGATGAAGATAGGTGTGTCTGCAGTGTGTGTGGATGAAGATAGGGGTGTCTGCAGTTTGTGTGGATGAAGATAGGTGTGTCTACAGTATGTGTGGATGAAGATAGGGGTGTGTACAGTATGTGTGGATGAAGATAGGGGTGTGTCTATAGTATGTGTGGATGAAGATAGGTGTGTCTGCAGTATGTGTGGATGAAGATAGGGGTGTGTCTACAGTATGTGTGGATGAAGATAGGGGTGTGTCTACAGTATGTGTGGATGAAGATAGGTGTGTCTGCAGTATGTGTGGATGAAGATAGGGGTGTGTCTACAGTATGTGTGGATGAAGATAGGGGTGTCTGCAGTATGTGTGGATGAAGATAGGGGTGTGTCTACAGTATGTGTGGATGAAGATAGGGGTGTCTGCAGTATGTGTGGATGAAGATAGGTGTGTCTGCAGTATGTGTGGATGAAGATAGGGATGTATACAGTATGTGTGGATGAAGATAGGGGTGTGTACAGTATTTGTGGATGAAGATAGGTGTGTCTGCAGTATGTGTGGATGAAAATAGGTGTGTCTACAGTATGTGTGGATGAAGATAGGGGTGTGTCTACAGTATGTGTGGATGAAGATAGGTGTGTCTGCAGTATGTGTGGATGAAGATAGGGGTGTGTCTACAGTATGTGTGGATGAAGATAGGTGTGTCTGCAGTATGTGTGGATGAAGATAGGGGTGTGTCTACAGTATGTGTGGATGAAGATAGTTGTGTCTGCAGTATGTGTGGATGAAGATAGGGGTGTGTCTACAGTATGTGTGGATGAAGATAGGTGTGTCTGCAGTATGTATGGATGAAGATAGGTGTGTCTACAGTATGTGTGGATGAAGATAGGTGTGTCTACAGTATGTGTGGATGAAAATAGGGGTGTCTACAGTATGGGTGGATGAAGATAGGGTGTGTATACAGTATGTGTGGATGAAGATAGGGATGTGTATACAGTATGTGTGGATGAAGATAGGTGTGTCTGCAGTGTGTGTGGATGAAGATAGGGGTGTCTGCAGTTTGTGTGGATGAAGATAGGTGTGTCTACAGTATGTGTGGATGAAGATAGGGGTGTGTACAGTATGTGTGGATGAAGATAGGGGTGTGTCTATAGTATGTGTGGATGAAGATAGGTGTGTCTGCAGTATGTGTGGATGAAGATAGGGGTGTGTCTACAGTATGTGTGGATGAAGATAGGGGTGTGTCTACAGTATGTGTGGATGAAGATAGGTGTGTCTGCAGTATGTGTGGATGAAGATAGGGGTGTGTCTACAGTATGTGTGGATGAAGATAGGGGTGTCTGCAGTATGTGTGGATGAAGATAGGGGTGTGTCTACAGTATGTGTGGATGAAGATAGGGGTGTCTGCAGTATGTGTGGATGAAGATAGGTGTGTCTGCAGTATGTGTGGATGAAGATAGGGATGTATACAGTATGTGTGGATGAAGATAGGGGTGTGTACAGTATTTGTGGATGAAGATAGGTGTGTCTGCAGTATGTGTGGATGAAGATAGGTGTGTCTACAGTATGTGTGGATGAAGATAGGGGTGTGTCTACAGTATGTGTGGATGAAGATAGGGGTGTCTGCAGTATGTGTGGATGAAAATAGGGGTGTGTCTACAGTATGTGTGGATGAAGATAGGGGTGTGTCTACAGTATGTGTGGATGAAGATAGGTGTGTCTGCAGTATGTGTGGATGAAGATAGGGGTGTGTCTACAGTATGTGTGGATGAAGATAGGTGTGTCTGCAGTATGTGTGGATGAAGATAGGGGTGTGTCTACAGTATGTGTGGATGAAGATAGGTGTGTCTGCAGTATGTATGGATGAAGATAGGTGTGTCTACAGTATGTGTGGATGAAGATAGGTGTGTCTACAGTATGTGTGGATGAAAATAGGGGTGTCTACAGTATGGGTGGATGAAGATAGGGTGTGTATACAGTATGTGTGGAAGAAGATAGGGGTGTGTATACAGTATGTGTGGATGGAGATAGGGGTGTGTCTACAGTATGTGCGGATGAAAATAGGGGTGTGTCTACAGTATGTGTGGATGGAGATAGGGGTGTGTCTACAGTATGTGTGGATGGAGATAGGGGTGTGTACAGTATGTGTGGATGAAGATAGATGTGTCTGCAGTATGTGTGGATGAAGATAGGGATGTGTCTACAGTATGTGTGGATGAAGATAGGAGTATGTGTGGATGAAGATAGGTGTGTCTGCAGTATGTGTTGATGAAGATAGGTGTGTCTGCAGTATGTGTGGATGAAGATAGGTGTGTCTGCAGTATGTGTGGATGAACATAGGGGTGTCTACAGTATGTGTGGATGAAGATAGGTGTGTCTGCAGTATGTGTGGATGAAGATAGGGGTGTGTACAGTATGTGTGGATGAAGATAGGTTAGTCTGCAGTATGTGTGGATGAAGATAGGTGTGTCTGCAGTATGTGTGGATGAAGATAGGTGTGTCTGCAGTATGTGTGGATGAAGATAGGGGTGTGTCTACAGTATGTGTGGATGAAGATAGGTGTGTCTGCAGTATGTATGGATGAAGATAGGTGTGTCTACAGTATGTGTGGATGAAGATAGGTGTGTCTACAGTATGTGTGGATGAAAATAGGGGTGTCTGCAGTATGTGTGGATGAAGATAGGAGTGTGTCTACAGTATGTGTGGATGAAGATAGGTGTGTCTGCAGTATGTATGGATGAAGATAGGTGTGTCTACAGTATGTGTGGATGAAGATAGGTGTGTCTGCAGTATGTATGGATGAAGATAGGTGTGTCTACAGTATGTGTGGATGAAGATAGGTGTGTCTACAGTATGTGTGGATGAAAATAGGGGTGTCTACAGTATGGGTGGATGAAGATAGGGTGTGTATACAGTATGTGTGGATGAAGATAGGGGTGTGTATACAGTATGTGTGGATGGAGATAGGGGTGTGTCTACAGTATGTGCGGATGAAAATAGGGGTGTGTCTACAGTATGTGTGGATGGAGATAGGGGTGTGTCTACAGTATGTGTGGATGGAGATAGGGGTGTGTACAGTATGTGTGGATGAAGATAGGTGTGTCTGCAGTATGTGTGGATGAAGATAGGGATGTGTCTACAGTATGTGTGGATGAAGATAGGAGTATGTGTGGATGAAGATAGGTGTGTCTGCAGTATGTGTTGATGAAGATAGGTGTGTCTGCAGTATGTGTGGATGAAGATAGGTGTGTCTGCAGTATGTGTGGATGAACATAGGGGTGTCTACAGTATGTGTGGATGAAGGTAGGTGTGTCTGCAGTATGTGTGGATGAAGATAGGGGTGTGTACAGTATGTGTGGATGAAGATAGGTTAGTCTGCAGTATGTGTGGACGAAGATAGGTGTGTCTGCAGTATGTGTGGATGAAGATAGGTGTGTCTGCAGTATGTGTGGATGAAGATAGGGGTGTGTCTACAGTATGTGTGGATGAAGATAGGTGTGTCTGCAGTATGTGTGGATGAAGATAGGGGTGTGTCTACAGTATGTGTGGATGAAGATAGGGGTGTCTGCAGTATGTGTGGATGAAGATAGGGGTGTGTCTACAGTATGTGTGGATGAAGATAGGGGTGTCTGCAGTATGTGTGGATGAAGATAGGTGTGTCTGCAGTATGTGTGGATGAAGATAGGTGTGTCTGCAGTATGTGTGGATGAAGATAGGGGTGTATACAGTATGTGTGGATGAAGATAGGGGTGTGTACAGTATGTGTGGATGAAGATAGGTGTGTCTGCAGTATGTGTGGATGAAGATAGGTGTGTCTACAGTATGTGTGGATGAAGATAGGGGTGTGTCTACAGTATGTGTGGATGAAGATAGGGGTGTCTGCAGTATGTGTGGATGAAAATAGGGGTGTGTCTACAGTATGTGTGGATGAAGATAGGGGTGTGTCTACAGTATGTGTGGATGAAGATAGGTGTGTCTGCAGTATGTGTGGATGAAGATATGGGTGTGTCTACAGTATGTGTGGATGAAGATAGGTGTGTCTGCAGTATGTGTGGATGAAGATAGGGGTGTGTCTACAGTATGTGTGGATGAAGATAGGTGTGTCTGCAGTATGTATGGATGAAGATAGGTGTGTCTACAGTATGTGTGGATGAAGATAGGTGTGTCTACAGTATGTGTGGATGAAAATAGGGGTGTCTACAGTATGGGTGGATGAAGATAGGGTGTGTATACAGTATGTGTGGATGAAAATAGGGGTGTGTCTACAGTATGTGTGGATGGAGATAGGGGTGTGTCTACAGTATGTGTGGATGGAGATAGGGGTGTGTACAGTATGTGTGGATGAAGATAGGTGTGTCTGCAGTATGTGTGGATGAAGATAGGGATGTGTCTACAGTATGTGTGGATGAAGATAGGAGTATGTGTGGATGAAGATAGGTGTGTCTGCAGTATGTGTTGATGAAGATAGGTGTGTCTGCAGTATGTGTGGATGAAGATAGGTGTGTCTGCAGTATGTGTGGATGAACATAGGGGTGTCTACAGTATGTGTGGATGAAGATAGGTGTGTCTGCAGTATGTGTGGATGAAGATAGGGGTGTGTACAGTATGTGTGGATGAAGATAGGTTAGTCTGCAGTATGTGTGGATGAAGATAGGTGTGTCTGCAGTATGTGTGGATGAAGATAGGTGTGTCTGCAGTATGTGTGGATGAAGATAGGGGTGTGTCTACAGTATGTGTGGATGAAGATAGGTGTGTCTGCAGTATGTATGGATGAAGATAGGTGTGTCCACAGTATGTGTGGATGAAGATAGGTGTGTCTGGAGTATGTGTGGATGAAAATAGGGGTGTCTGCAGTATGTGTGGATGAAGATAGGAGTGTGTCTACAGTATGTGTGGATGAAGATAGGTGTGTCTGCAGTATGTATGGATGAAGATAGGTGTGTCTACAGTATGTGTGGATGAAGATAGGTGTGTCTGCAGTATGTATGGATGAAGATAGGTGTGTCTACAGTATGTGTGGATGAAGATAGGTGTGTCTACAGTATGTGTGGATGAAAATAGGGGTGTCTACAGTATGGGTGGATGAAGATAGGGTGTGTATACAGTATGTGTGGATGAAGATAGGGGTGTGTATACAGTATGTGTGGATGAAGATAGGTGTGTCTGCAGTATGTGTGGATGAAGATAGGGATGTGTCTACAGTATGTGTGGATGAAGATAGGAGTATGTGTGGATGAAGATAGGTGTGTCTGCAGTATGTGTTGATGAAGATAGGTGTGTCTGCAGTATGTGTGGATGAAGATAGGTGTGTCTGCAGTATGTGTGGATGAACATAGGGGTGTCTACAGTATGTGTGGATGAAGGTAGGTGTGTCTGCAGTATGTGTGGATGAAGATAGGGGGGTGCACAGTATGTGTGGATGAAGATAGGTTAGTCTGCAGTATGTGTGGATGAAGATAGGTGTGTCTGCAGTATGTGTGGATGAAGATAGGTGTGTCTGCAGTATGTGTGGATGAAGATAGGGGTGTGTCTACAGTATGTGTGGATGAAGATAGGTGTGTCTGCAGTATGTGTGGATGAAGATAGGGGTGTGTCTACAGTATGTGTGGATGAAGATAGGGGTGTCTGCAGTATGTGTGGATGAAGATAGGGGTGTGTCTACAGTATGTGTGGATGAAGATAGGGGTGTCTGCAGTATGTGTGGATGAAAATAGGGGTGTGTCTACAGTATGTGTGGATGAAGATAGGGGTGTGTCTACAGTATGTGTGGATGAAGATAGGTGTGTCTGCAGTATGTGTGGATGAAGATAGGGGTGTGTCTACAGTATGTGTGGATGAAGATAGGTGTGTCTGCAGTATGTGTGGATGAAGATAGGGGTGTGTCTACAGTATGTGTGGATGAAGATAGGTGTGTCTGCAGTATGTATGGATGAAGATAGGTGTGTCTACAGTATGTGTGGATGAAGATAGGTGTGTCTACAGTATGTGTGGATGAAAATAGGGGTGTCTACAGTATGGGTGGATGAAGATAGGGTGTGTATACAGTATGTGTGGATGAAGATAGGGGTGTGTATACAGTATGTGTGGATGAAGATAGGTGTGTCTGCAGTATGTGTGGATGAAGATAGGGATGTGTCTACAGTATGTGTGGATGAAGATAGGAGTATGTGTGGATGAAGATAGGTGTGTCTGCAGTATGTGTTGATGAAGATAGGTGTGTCTGCAGTATGTGTGGATGAAGATAGGTGTGTCTGCAGTATGTGTGGATGAACATAGGGGTGTCTACAGTATGTGTGGATGAAGGTAGGTGTGTCTGCAGTATGTGTGGATGAAGATAGGGGTGTGCACAGTATGTGTGGATGAAGATAGGTTAGTCTGCAGTATGTGTGGATGAAGATAGGTGTGTCTGCAGTATGTGTGGATGAAGATAGGTGTGTCTGCAGTATGTGTGGATGAAGATAGGGGTGTGTCTACAGTATGTGTGGATGAAGATAGGTGTGTCTGCAGTATGTGTGGATGAAGATAGGGGTGTGTCTACAGTATGTGTGGATGAAGATAGGGGTGTCTGCAGTATGTGTGGATGAATATAGGGGTGTGTCTACAGTATGTGTGGATGAAGATAGGGGTGTCTGCAGTATGTGTGGATGAAAATAGGGGTGTGTCTACAGTATGTGTGGATGAAAATAGGGGTGTGTCTACAGTATGTGTGGATGAAGATAGGTGTGTCTGCAGTATGTGTGGATGAAGATAGGGGTGTGTCTACAGTATGTGTGGATGAAGATAGGTGTGTCTGCAGTATGTGTGGATGAAGATAGGGGTGTGTCTACAGTATGTGTGGATGAAGATAGGTGTGTCTGCAGTATGTATGGATGAAGATAGGTGTGTCTACAGTATGTGTGGATGAAGATAGGTGTGTCTACAGTATGTGTGGATGAAAATAGGGGTGTCTACAGTATGGGTGGATGAAGATAGGGTGTGTATACAGTATGTGTGGATGAAGATAGGGGTGTGTATACAGTATGTGTGGATGGAGATAGGGGTGTGTCTACAGTATGTGCGGATGAAAATAGGGGTGTGTCTACAGTATGTGTGGATGGAGATAGGGGTGTGTCTACAGTATGTGTGGATGGAGATAGGGGTGTGTACAGTATGTGTGGATGAAGATAGGTGTGTCTGCAGTATGTGTGGATGAAGATAGGGATGTGTCTACAGTATGTGTGGATGAAGATAGGAGTATGTGTGGATGAAGATAGGTGTGTCTGCAGTATGTGTTGATGAAGATAGGTGTGTCTGCAGTATGTGTGGATGAAGATAGGTGTGTCTGCAGTATGTGTGGATGAAGATAGGGGTGTGTCTACAGTATGTGTGGATGAAGATAGGTGTGTCTGCAGTATGTGTGGATGAAGATAGGGGTGTGCACAGTATGTGTGGATGAAGATAGGTTAGTCTGCAGTATGTGTGGATGAAGATAGGTGTGTCTGCAGTATGTGTGGATGAAGATAGGTGTGTCTGCAGTATGTGTGGATGAAGATAGGTGTGTCTGCAGTATGTGTGGATGAAGATAGGGGTGTGTCTACAGTATGTGTGGATGAAGATAGGGGTGTCTGCAGTATGTGTGGATGAAGATAGGGGTGTGTCTACAGTATGTGTGGATGAAGATAGGGGTGTCTGCAGTATGTGTGGATGAAGATAGGTGTGTCTGCAGTATGTGTGGATGAAGATAGGGGTGTATACAGTATGTGTGGATGAAGATAGGGGTGTGTACAGTATGTGTGGATGAAGATAGGTGTGTCTGCAGTATGTGTGGATGAAGATAGGTGTGTCTACAGTATGTGTGGATGAAGATAGGGGTGTGTCTACAGTATGTGTGGATGAAGATAGGGGTGTCTGCAGTATGTGTGGATGAAAATAGGGGTGTGTCTACAGTATGTGTGGATGAAGATAGGGGTGTGTCTACAGTATGTGTGGATGAAGAAGGTGTGTCTGCAGTATGTGTGGATGAAGATAGGGGTGTGTCTACAGTATGTGTGGATGAAGATAGGTGTGTCTGCAGTATGTGTGGATGAAGATAGGGGTGTGTCTACAGTATGTGTGGATGAAGATAGGTGTGTCTGCAGTATGTATGGATGAAGATAGGTGTGTCTACAGTATGTGTGGATGAAGATAGGTGTGTCTACAGTATGTGTGGATGAAAATAGGGGTGTCTACAGTATGGGTGGATGAAGATAGGGTGTGTATACAGTATGTGTGGATGAAGATAGGGGTGTGTATACAGTATGTGTGGATGGAGATAGGGGTGTGTCTACAGTATGTGCGGATGAAAATAGGGGTGTGTCTACAGTATGTGTGGATGGAGATAGGGGTGTGTCTACAGTATGTGTGGATGGAGATAGGGGTGTGTACAGTATGTGTGGATGAAGATAGGTGTGTCTGCAGTATGTGTGGATGAAGATAGGGATGTGTCTACAGTATGTGTGGATGAAGATAGGAGTATGTGTGGATGAAGATAGGTGTGTCTGCAGTATGTGTTGATGAAGATAGGTGTGTCTGCAGTATGTGTGGATGAAGATAGGTGTGTCTGCAGTATGTGTGGATGAACATAGGGGTGTCTACAGTATGTGTGGATGAAGATAGGTGTGTCTGCAGTATGTGTGGATGAAGATAGGGGTGTGTACAGTATGTGTGGATGAAGATAGGTTAGTCTGCAGTATGTGTGGATGAAGATAGGTGTGTCTGCAGTATGTGTGGATGAAGATAGGTGTGTCTGCAGTATGTGTGGATGAAGATAGGGGTGTGTCTACAGTATGTGTGGATGAAGATAGGTGTGTCTACAGTATGTGTGGATGAAGATAGGTGTGTCTACAGTATGTGTGGATGAAGATATGGGTGTGTCTACAGTATGTGTGGATGAAGATAGGTGTGTCTGCAGTATGTGTGGATGAAGATAGGGGTGTCTGCAGTTTGTGTGGATGAAGATAGGGGTGTGTCTGCAGTATGTGTGGATGAAGATAGGGGTGTCTACAGTATGTGTGGATGAAGATAGGGGTGTGTCTACAGTATGTGTGGATGAAGATAGGGGTGTCTGCAGTATGTGTGGATGAAGATAGGGGTGTGTCTACAGTATGTGTGGATGAAGATAGGGGTGTGTCTACAGTATGTGTGGATGAAGATAGGTGTGTCTGCAGTATGTGTGGATGAAGATAGGTGTGTCTGCAGAATGTGTGGATGAAGATAGGTGTGTCTGCAGAATGTGTGGATGAAGATAGGTGTCTGCAGTATGTGTGGATGAAGATAGGTGTGTCTACAGTATGTGTGGATGAATATAGGTGTGTCTACAGTATGTGTGGATGAAGATAGGTGTGTCTACAGTATGTGTGGATGAAGATAGGTGTGTCTACAGTATGTGTGGATGAAGATAGGTGTGTCTGCAGTATGTGTGGATGAAGATAGGTGTGTCTGCAGTATGTGTGGATGAAGATAGGGGTGTCTGCAGTATGTGTGGATGAAGATAGGGGTGTGTCTACAGTATGTGTGGATGAAGATGCAAATTTCCGTTATCTTTCTCAAAATGTGTAGGTTTTCCAGAAATCCTGGCTGAAGGATTTCAGATGTTCTGCCTTTTCCCACCTGATTCTAGGAATCTTCCATCCTGGATTTCTGGAAAAACCTTGGTAATTTGGGAAGTTACCAGTATTTTGCAACCCTAGTGTATGTACAGTATGTGGGAAGCTGTGTTTGTATTCCTGGATTTGGGTGAAGCTGTGTATTTATTCTGGATTTGGGTGAAGCTGTGTATTTATTCTGGATTTGGGTGAAGCTGGATTTGTGTTCTGGATTTGGGTGAAGCTGTATTTGTGTTCTGGACTTGGGTGAAGCTGTGTTTGTGTTCTGGATTTGGGTGAAGCTGTGTATTTATTCTGGATTTGGGTGAAGCTGTGTGTGGGTGCAAATGGGTGTGTGTACAGTATGAAGATGTGTGTCTGTTGTGGATTACACTAAGGTCAAAAGGTCAATAGAATTCAGTAAGCCTATGCTGTATAGCCTGAGGCAAGTATGAACATTTCACTATGTACTGCATACATACAGTCGTGCCAAGGGGACCGGTGCCATAACAGTGACAATGAAACATACATAAGCAGCTCCTCGTTTGACCTATGGAAGGATCATAAATTGCCCATCCATAAATCCTAAATGAAGTAGCGCTTCAGCTCCGTTTTGGCCTGGACTTCCAGCACCAGCCCCAGCTGGCTTGCCTGTCTCTCAGCTGCTCTCAGAGATGGGCAGTATTTCTGTTACATGTATTTGAAATAAGTATTTTAATTACTTCTGAGTTTTTTGTATTAAATTGGGGTGAACTACACTCCAATGTATTTTGTAAGAAGATGCTTTTGAAAGCTTTAATTTGTATTTTGAAATTACAAAATAATTTTCTATACAATTTCTTTATAGCGGTTCACAATTTTGTGGCCCCCATTCACCCTGCATTGGTATCAAATGTCTGGTGGCACTATGGAGTGATAAGAGCATCTGCTAAATGAACTAAATATAAATGTATATGTAACAATGGACAATTGCAAAGCATTCTATGTATTACTCTAATGAACTCCGCGCCGAAACAAGGCCACTGACAATACCTCATGTGCTTTGCAGTTGTTCATTATCACATAAAAAAACATGTGTAAAAAACGTTAGGAAAATCTGCTCTTTCCATGACAGACTGACCAGGTGACCAACATATCACAGTCATAGCAAGTAAGAAGTTTCTGTAAGAGTTACTGAGAATGTTGTTGCTGTTCGGCTAGCTACTTGCAAAAAAAATAAAGTATTTTAAAAATACAAAATACATGTATTTTAATTAACTACAATACTTTGCAAAATGATCTTATATTTTATTTTGATACATGGTTTTTAGGTTATTTGTAGTTGTATTTTGTAATTGTAATTTATGCCCATCCCTGCTCTCTCTCTACCCAGACACAGTGCCGAGCAGCGGGTATCAGTGTTGTGTATGAGCACCTTTCATCCAGAGCCCGGTTCTCACATAACTCAGTCTCCAAGCCTTTATCACCGCCTCATAAATAACCAGGCCATCGGCTGATAATGTCCACTTAATGCTTATTCAATAAACTCCAGAGTAAGAGGAGGTCTTTTCTCTCCCCACTCTATCCTCTGTACAGAAATATAAACAGTGCTGCTGTTAGATGAATGTGATGGGCAGGGCCTGGTTTCGTCTGGACAAAGACTAGGAGTGTATGGGCCCTGGTGATACTGTGTGCTTGTGTGTTTGTGTGTGTGTGTGTGTGTGTGTGTGTGTGTGTGTGTGTGTGTGTGTGTGTGTGTGTGTGTGTGTGTGTGTGTGTGTGTGTGTGTGTGTGTGTGTGTGTGTGTGTGTGTGTGTGTGTGTGTGTGTGTGTGTGTGTGTGTGTGCAGCTACTGTATAATACTACTGATGGCTGGGCTGCAGGTGTTTATGGGAGATAGCAGGGGAAGGTAATGAGGGGATGAGAGAGAGGAGTGAAAAGGGGATGACTGGATAACCTTGACTGATCACCTGAGAGAGAGACAGGCAGCACACACTAATGTTATAATGAGTTAACCCGTTGGTGCCACACTGCCAGGGCCTCCTCCTCTCCTGTCCCTGATTATGTAGCCCATTCTCCTCTGACCCATTTGGAAAACCGATAGAGCATGATCAACATTTGGGGGCATCTCAAATAGACTTGTCTTGCTCTTATATCTACTCAATCAATAGACGGATCTGTCAAAGATACTTTAGAATGCATTGGTGAAATCAACGAGTTAGTGGATCATATCTGAGACAGCTCCCGAGTGTACCAGTATGGTCTGTGAACAATGTTACAGGGTTACAGTAAAAAAGACAGAAGTACTCACAAAGGTCATCAGGGGGAAAAACAGTCTTCCGATGGAAGCTATTGTCATGGAGGAGTTGGGATCATCGTAAGCTTATCATTCTCAACCCTGCAGAGACAGACAGGCCAGGTTTCCCAAAAGCATCGTAACACTGAGATCATCTTCATTCTACTGAAACCAAATGGACGAAAGATGATCTTAGTGCTATGATGCTTTTGGGAAACCCAGCCCTGATTGACAGACGGGCCAGACAGACAAGCCAGAGAGACAGGCCAGACAGATAGGCCAGATTGACAGACAGACAGGCCAGACAGACAGACAGACAGACAGGCAGGCCAGATTGACAGAGAGACCAGAGCCGCCAGATAGATAGAAAGACAGACAGGCCAGACAAACACAGACAGACAGGCCAGACAGCGATGGTTCTGGACTGAATGAGAGGATTTATTGTGATCCATGAGACATCAATCTGGGTGCAGCTGGGCTTGGAGCAGCAGCTGGGTACAATGGGGACACTGGGAAGGAGTGAGTGTGTGTGTGTGGGAGGGGGTGGTTATATGATGTAGTGTGGACATTCAGTCTGCCAGGTGAAGGGGGGGGTTGCAATATGATGAGGCACAAGAGGTCATACTGTTCCGACCCATAACTAGCCTACGGATATTGTTGCACTTGCTTTGTCTAGGGTTCCTAGGCCTAGTTACATGGTCTGTAACCTTAATGAATGTGTTCATTTATGTGAGAAATCAGTGTAAATACACCTAGGTGTTGAATGTACATGTGCCCAGAGAGACAGCATCCTTACCTTGGTCGAGGGCCAGCTCTGTCTCTCTTGAACGGCCAGTCCAAGCGTATAATTATTTGTTCGGATGGTGACGAAACATAAATATGTACAAAAAAGAAAACTACCAAAAACCTGCCCCCCCAAAAAATACGTCCTAACACTAACCTTCCCCCCATATCATAACAATACTGATGGACAGGCAATATAATATAATTAAAGTGGAACTGACAGCATTTGAACTACTTTGTAGATATGAAACACACACAAAATCATAATATTAGTAAAAAATATAAAATTCCCAGTTTATGCTACAAAACCAACTTTAGAAGAGGTTTTAAGAATTGGTTCTATTTGACTCAACATTCCATGATGTACACTAAGGTATTATTGGCAGAATAGATGGATGCAGTTCAATGCATGATTAATATAATTCCAAAAAGTCCCAAAAATATTGCTATCAGGTTGTACATCACAGCTGGCCTGATTTTGGATGGACGGTTTCAGTTTCAACGGGTCAATATTTTGGACAAAAAACAGACAGATGTAGGCTGGGAATGTCAATACAATCAAACTAGCCAGGGCAATGATCACAATTCAGTCATAACGTGGCTAATAGGATAGCGTATCTATTTATGTAGCATGCTAAAAACACGGAACCTAATGATAGCTAGATCGCTAGCTGTTAGGCGAACGTCATTTGGAGGAGTGGGTGAGTGACTGACTTTTTCCCCTCATATCATTTTTCGGTGGCTATACACAGCTAGAGATGCAGGTGTCATTTGGTTAGCTAGCAAGAACTTGAACAATTGTTATCGAGTTAGTATATCTCGTGCGTTTGCAAATTCACTCTGACTATCCACTCCGATTTAAGAGCGCTCTTGCCTGAGTGTGCCAGACCGCAGAATAACTGATTAATTTACAAACGCAACACCCACTGAATATGACCAACCGATGTCAGTGAATGTAGGCAAATAACGTAATAGTTAGTCACGAACGCGCTAGATAACATGTAAACAGCCTACCCAGCTCTTCTAGGGTGAGCAAAATGGTCAGAGTAAGGTGTTCTCTCATTTGTGTCTGGAAGTACACTACCTGTCAACATTTTTAGAACACCTACTCATTCAAGGGTTTTTCTTTATTTTGACTGTTTTCTACATTGTAGAATAATAGTGAAGACATCAAAACTATGAAATAACACATATGGAATCATGTAGTAACCAAAAAAGTGTTAAACAAATCAAAATAGATTTTATATTTGAGATTCTTCAAATAGCACCCTTTGCCTTGATGACAGCTTTGCACACTCTTGGCATTCTCTCAACCAGATTCACCTGGAATGCTTTTCCAACAGTTTTGAAGGTGTTCCCACATATGCTGGGCACTTGTTGGCTGCTTTTCCTTGACTCTGCGGTCCAACTCATCCCAAACCATCTCAATTTGGTTGAGGTCGGGGGATTGTGGAAGCCAGGTAATCTGATGCAGCACTCCATCACTCTCCTTCTTGGTAAAATAGCCCTTACACAGCCTGGAGGTGTGTTGGGTCATTGTCCTGTTGAAAAAAAATGATAGTCCCACTAAGTGCAAACCAGATGGGATTGCATATCGCTGCAGAATGCTGTGTTAGCCATGCTGGTTAAGTGTGCCTTGAATTCTAAATAAATCACAGAGAGTGTCACCAGTAAAGCACCCCCACACCATAACACCTACTCTGCCATGCTTCACAGTGGGAAATATACATGCAGAGATCATCCGTTCACCCACACCACGTCTCACAAAGACACGCCGGTTGGAATCAAAAATCTCCAATTT
Source organism: Salvelinus namaycush (assembly GCF_016432855.1). Lineage (NCBI taxonomy): Eukaryota > Metazoa > Chordata > Actinopteri > Salmoniformes > Salmonidae > Salvelinus > Salvelinus namaycush. Next base: position 15,859 of record NW_024058874.1, read on the forward strand.
GGACTCCAGACCAAAGGACAAACTTCCCCCGGTCTAATGTCCATTGCTCGTGTTTCTTGGCCCAAGCAAGTCTCTTCTTATTATTGGTGTCCTTCAGTACTGATTTGTTGCAGCAATTCGACCATGAAGGCCTGATTCGCACAGTCTCCTCTGAACAGTTGATGTTGAGATGTTACTTGAACTCTGTGAAGCATTTATTTGGGCTGCAATTTCTGAGGCTGGTAAGTCTAATAAACTTATCCTCTGCAGCAGAGGTAACTCTGGGTCTTCCATTCCTGTGGCGGTGCTCATGAAAGCCAGTTTCATAGCGCTTGATGGTTTTTGCGACTGCACTTGAAGAAACTTTCAAAGTTCTTGAAATGTTCCGTATTGACTGACCTTCATGTCTTAAAGTAACAATGGATTGTCGTTTGTCTTTGCTTATTTGAGCTGTTCTTGCCATAATATGGACGTGGTCTTTTACCAAATAGGGACATCTTTTGTATACCACCCCTACCTTGTCACAACACAACTGATTCGCTCAAACGCATTAAGAAGGAAAGAAATTCCACAAATGAACTTTTAAGAAGGCACACCTGTTAATTGAAATGCATTCCAGGTGACTACCTCATGAAGCTGGTTGAGAGAATGCCAAGAGTGTGCAAAGCTGTCATCAAGCAAAGGGTGGCTATTGCCTAGTTAAATAAAGGTTAAATAAAATAATAATAACAATAATAAAAAATCTCAAATATAAAATATATTTTGATTTGTTTAACAATTTTTTTGGTTACTACATGATTCCATTTGTGCTATTTCATAGTTTTGAGGTTTTCACTATTTTTCTGCAATGTAGAAAATACTAAAAATAAAGAAAAACCTTTGAATGAGTAGGTGTTCTAAAACTTTTTACCAGTGGTGTAGCTAGCTGGCAAGCCAGTCAACTTTAGCCAGTTAGCTTTGGGTGCTTGGTTGGGACAGGCATGCATTGTTGGCAGGGAAGCTGCAGAAGGATGAGAAGGCTACAATTCCCCATCATTTATCAGGGAAATTTTGATGGCCAACTAACTGAAACCGTTTGAGAGGGTTTATCTGTTTTCCTGCTTAGGATTTGATCTCATCTTTCCCTGGCTAACTTTAGTTGTTGATCTTTTCATGGTTGTTTGATCAATAGGACTGTAAAGTTCCCAAATGTTAGAGGACCCCGGTGGTGTTTACATATTTGCAGACATCCATTCAGGTGTATTTTGTGGCTTTTGGTGAATGCGTTCTAATGATCTAAAGTTTTGCTGTTGCAATGATGAATGTGAATGATGACAGGCCTGTGTGGCAAATAAAGGCCTACTGTAGCTCTGAAGTGCTATGGAGCACTGGTTGGCATAGACCCTGGTCCTGGACGGGACCAGTGTTTTTATTGGGTTTTATTTACTACAGTTAATTATCCAAGCGCACTTTCCCTATCGAATTTTCACAAATGCCTTAGTATAAGTAATGCCCAAACATTCTAAAAATGTATGAAAATATTTAAGTGTCATATTCTTCCTGAAAATATTTAAAAAAGATTTAATCTTGCTAAATTGCTGTCAGTTCCACTTTAAGGCATTGAGACTACTGAATGGGATTCTTGTCTCTTGATCAGATAGCCATTTAATTGCCTGTAAATGAGCAAAATATCAAACGTTCAGAAAAACTTGTGCCGTTTACAAGGACTCTTTTAAGGAGTACAATGTCAAAGTACAAAGTGTCAATGCACTGACTGCATTACAAGGACGGCCCAGGTGAAAGACAGAGTGAAGTAGAGGGCGTAAGGAGGGGTCAGTTTTGGGAAAAGGAGGGTATAAACTGGTAGGCATTTGTTGAGGTGTTCCAAAGTCAGACACACACACACCCACAGACAGACAGACAGACAGACAGACAGACACACACACACACACAGACACAATGCGGCAAATGAATCTCCTTGGGTAATGAAGACAGAAGCATTCTGAAATTAGGGGGGACATTAACTGGGCTATCAATAAATAAAGTACTAATCAGGAAAAAAGAACAGGAGGAGAGGACAGGGGGAGAATATCAATGGCAGGCCTGTTCAGTCACATCTGCATTCAGACAGCGATTCAAATGTAGCGTCCCAAATGGCACACTATCCCCTATATAGTGCACTACTTTTAACCAGTGCCTATAAGGTTTTAGTCAAAAGTCGTGTACTTTATAGGGAATAGGGTGCCATTTGGAACACACAGAGAGCTCTTCTGGCGAGGGGCTGGTCCTCATGGAGGCTTCACCAATCATGTTGCCTCGTTGGTTTCATCACCACCTTCCTCCCTCCGCCCCCCGCCCCAGCAGTGAGTGTTCCCACTCTTTGACTGTGCAGTGAACCCATTGTCTTCCCCTCCCAGCACAGCTCAGACCTTCTCTACTCCACCTCTCCTTCTCCTTCTCTTCTCCCCCAGCCTATATGCTGTGCCCTGAGTGTGCCGCTGTGCTTTGTGACTTCACCATGATTGATTGTGGTGGGGGTTCTCTCCTCGCTTGATAAGAGAGAGAGAGAGACAGAAATAGAGAGAGACAGAAAGAGAGAGATGCAGAAAGAGAGGCCGACCCAGAGAGAGACGGAGACAGAGGGAGACAGAGAGAGTGAGAGAGAGACAGAAAGAGAGAGACAGAGAAAATGGAGGGATAAATAAAATTAGGAAATAGAGGAGAGATTGGGTAAAGCATTGGGGAAAACAGAGAGAGAGATAGCCTGAGAGGTGGAAGAAGAATGGAGGTGTGTGTATGTGTGTCTGTAAGGTTTAATGCATGACCAGCAGGGGGGACATTACATTCCTGGCATGGTGCGACCTGGCTTGCCGATGGGGCCCATACCACTGACCGCTCCTTGTCTCTCCCTCTCTGCTCCCTCCTCCTCTTTTCGTCCTCCTCTCTTCCCAGGAGGATAATAAAGACAGATGACATCGATGCCTTGCCATCCGGCTTCCCATTCTCCTCTCCACACTGCACTGCGCATGCAGGCACACACACGTACAGCCAGCCATTTGCAGTCATCATTCATCCCAGTTCTCCCCCTCCCCGCTCTAACTCTGCTTTAATAACCATAGCGACCATCCATCAGCGTATTGACGTGTGTGACAGGTGCTGCGGATCACACCAACTCCCCGCCCTGTACTCACACACCGCCAGGGTCACCGGCAGGTCAACACAGTCAATAATCACACACAAGCACACCACTGGCTGTCACCTTGGAGGTGTGTACATGCTCTGCATATTTACATACAGCACTAAACACGTCGTGATGGTCATTGACTGAGCCGATTAGGAGGCACAACCATGCTGCATGCACATGCTGCACTTATAATACTGTACAGCGTACACATACTGTCGGTGCTTGTTAGGTGTGTGGATAATGCAAATGTAAACATGGGATCACTTTAAGTTATTACTTTATCACGATTAATAACTACAAATTCATGTTTCGAGCTAAACTATACTGTTACGGTTCTCTCTGTGATTTCCACCTCTTCAGACGCAAAACATGTTCCGTTGTCCTCCACAGAACAGTTTGTTAGCTCCCGCTATGCCACGTTTCTTCTTCATTTCAATTTGACAGTGACATTTATGTTAATTTGCTCTGTGCAGGAGCAAGGCATCTGGAGAGGCTGCTTTACCATTTTCTCCCATTTTTTCATTCTGACAATAATATTAATGCTGATTTGCACACCACAGTGACCAAGCCCTTGATGAACACTTGGATCTAAGGGAGACACACGGAAAGACACCTCTATGATTATACATAGCAATGACGCTAATAGGGCAAGACCTCTCAGAGAGCCTACGATCATTGAATACAATACAATAAAATACAATACAATAAAATACAATACCATAAAATACAATAGAATACAGTAAAACACAATATCATAAAGTATAATATAATACAATAAAATGCATTACAATGAAATACAATACAAATTCTTGTCATGTGGAAATCACCAATCATGACAAGAGATTACACAGCACTGCCTTAACAAACAACAGACTACAGCACAATACTACTGTGCAGGTAACAGTCAAACAACCAGCTGATTCTCTTATGGACTACACCAGGAGGAGCTGATTCTGCAAGTACAGATTATGTTTGGACCTGGCGAAATGTGGAAGCTAACCGTGTTGGGGATACAGTGGTGTTGGGGATACAGTGGTGTTGGGGATACAGTGGTGTTGGGGATACAGTGGTGTTGGGGAGTGCAGTGGTGTAGCTAACCCTTCCCTTATCCATTACTAAACTTAACCCTACTCACTAACCTGCTATGTAAATTCACCTATCCTTTGTCATTTTTGTTCCTGAGTGGCACAGCGGTCTAAGGCACTGCATCTCAGTGCTAGAGGTGTCACTACAGACCCTGGTTCGATTCCAGGCTGTATCACAACCGGCCGTGATTGGGAGGGTAGGCAGGGGTGTGGGTGCTGGGGGTAGGCAGGGGTGTGGGTGCTGGGGGTAGGCAGGGGTGTGGGTGCTGGGGGTAAGGCAGCGGTGTGGGTGCTGGGGGTAGGCAGGGGTGTGGGTGCTGGGGGTAGGCAGGGGTGTGGATGCTGGGGGTAGGCAGGGGTGTGGATGCTGGGGGTAGGCAGAGGTGTGGGTTCTGGGGGTAAGGCAGGGGTGTGGGTTCTGGGGGTAGGCAGAGGTGTGGGTTCTGGGGGTAAGGCAGGGGTGTGGGTTCTGGGGGTAAGGCAGGGGTGTGGGTTCTGGGGGTAAGGCAGGGGTGTGGGTGCTGGGGGTAGGCAGGGGTGTGGGTTCTGGGGGTAGGCAGGGGTGTGGGTTCTGGGGGTAGGCAGGGGTGTGGGTCCTGGGGGTAGGCAGGGGTGTGGGTGCTGGGGGTAGGCAGGGGTGTGGGTGCTGGGGGTAAGGCAGGGGTGTGGGTGCTGGGGGTAAGGCAGGGGTGTGGGTGCTGGGGGTAAGGCAGGGGTGTGGGTGCTGGGGGTAGGCAGGGGTGTGGATGCTGGGGGTAGGCAGGGGTGTGGATGCTGGGGGTAGGCAGGGGTGTGGGTTCTGGGGGTAGGCAGGGGTGTGGGTTCTGGGGGTAAGGCAGGGGTGTGGGTGCTGGGGGTAGGCAGGGGTGTGGGTGCTGGGGGTAGGCAGGGGTGTGGGTGCTGGGGGTAGGCAGGGGTGTGGGTGCTAGGGGTAGGCAGGGGTGTGGGTGCTGGGGGTAGGCAGGGGTGTGGGTGTTGGCTGCTGGGTGCTCTAATCCACAGCACAGGTCCCATCGGCAAGGATCATTGAGCTAATTAATAACGTGGCACAGAGAGGGATGACAGTCATTAGGGAGCCGCTCCACGTGTGTGTGTGTGTGTGTGTCTGTTTGTGAGTGAGAGAGAGGGAGGGGTGCAAAGCACTGCAGACACACACACATAGAGACACAGCAAGATACACACACTCACACAGTCAGACGCATTTCAGCACACAACACCTCTGATGTATACTCTACTAAGAACCAACAGAGAACACAGACACAAACACACACTTGCACTCATGTGGACAGGACAGTATGGTTCTGATCAAAAGGTCAGATAGAGCTGAAATAAATGCATCCCCCTCTCTCCTTCATTTACTGAGCTGAGACATTGTCTGGTTGGACCAATAATAACAACATTGTTAACATAGACTATAGAACATGAGTCCATAGGGGTTTTATTTTATAGATCCATTGACTCCCTGGAAAACTACTGTCACTGAGTGGACCATCCTGGTTAAATAAATGAAAGGAAATGAAATGAATGATGGGTCTATAAAACAGAGATCTTTCCAGCTCTGTGGTGGAGTGTACACACAGCTCAGGTCTTTTATACCCAGTAACACAGCCATATGTTACCATGCAGCTACATATCGCCAATATTTACTGTACACTACTCTGAGAGCTGGAAGGGTAAGACTGAGTACTTAGGCTGCATTTACACAGGCAGCCCAATTCTGATGTATTTTTCCACCAATTGGTCTTTTGTCCAATCAGATCTTTTAACATCAGATCCTTTTCAGAGCTGATCTGATTGCTCAAAAGACCAAATAGTGAAAAAAAGATCAGAATTGGGCTGCCTGTGTAAACGCAGCCCATGTTGTTGGAGCATGTATGATAGCTCAGGCTGCTCCACTAATGAAAGGAAACTACAGGGGTAATTAGCAGAGCAAACAAGACACTCAACAACCTTTTTGTTTTTAGGCCCCAGTAGTCCACACTGCCTCCCTCTGACAGCACAGGGACTAACACACATGCGCATGCTTGCTTGCACACACACACGCACACATGCATAGACAGACAGACGTGTGCACACACACACTCATGCACACACTGACGGGCTGTGGCTGAAGGTAATTGGGGAAGCTGGGAGCCTGAGACTAAATCAATGGCAACGACATACACACACAGGATGACTACTAACCGTGATGTGTCGATGGGCGTGCAGTGCGTTGTTTTGGCGCCCTGGGGACTCAAACACGACAAGATAATGTAACGGGTTTGACCTGCCGTAGTCAGGGCAACAGGGAACTGTGTTGGACTAGTGCAGCTCAACAACCTGCCCACACACACACACACACACACACACACACACACACACACACACACACACAAGACTGAATACAGCCACATCAAACATCTTGGTCATGCATCGCACACAGGGCTTATGCATGTTCTACCAATCAGATTGGTCTTTGTAGCCCACCACATTTTGCCATGTCAACGTCTTTAAATCTGCTCTGTCTATTTCCTTCTCCTCTCCCTCTCTGTCCAGAGTGAGCCAAGTCAATAAAAGACATCAGTGTCTGTACCTGCCTGTGGCTCGGTCCTGTAGACAGATACAGTAACCTACACAGAGGAGAGTCTGATGTCTGGTCTGATATCTCTCGCTCAGTGGAGCCACAGGGCAGTAGAGAGTAGAGGCTTTACGTATGCAGGAGCCTGGCTGTGTCTTCCTCTTCACGGTATTCTGCTAGCATTGTAATCCTCATCCTGACTCTGGCCTCCACACAGGATGAAGCACAGCACAGGGCCAGTGGAGGGGATGAGGAACGGAGGAGACTCAACCCAGTCTCATGGTGTCTTACTGCAAAGTGATGATCAGGATTTAATGTTGTCTTCTTGAGCCACACCTTTCCCCTTAAAAGCCACATCTTCCACCCTGTGTCCCCCCCAGCAGTCAGACAAAACCTACCCCGCATTACAGTCCTGGTGCTCATCCACTGGCAGCGCATTACAGTCCTGGTGCTCATCGACTGGCAGCGCATTACAGTCCTGGTGCTCATCCACTGGCAGCGCATTACAGTCCTGGTGCTCATCCACTGGCAGCCCATTACAGTCCTGGTGCTCATCCACTGGCAGCGCATTACAGTCCTGGTGCTCATCGACTGGCAGCGCATTACAGTCCTGGTGCTCATCGACTGGCAGCGCATTACAGTCCTGGTGCTCATCAACTGGCAGCCCATTACAGTCCTGGTGCTCATCGACTGGTAGCGCATTACAGTCCTGGTATTCATCGACTGGCAGCGCATTACAGTCCTGGTACTCATCGACTGGCAGCCCATTACAGTCCTGGTGCTCATCGACTGGCAGCGCATTACAGTCCTGGTACTCATCGACTGGCAGCGCATTACAGTCCTGGTGCTCATCGACTGGCAGCGCATTACAGTCCTGGTACTCATCGACTGGCAGCGCATTACAGTCCTGGTGCTCATCCACTGGCAGCGCATTACAGTCCTGGTGCTCATCGACTGGCAGCGCATTACAGTCCTGGTGCTCATCGACTGGCAGCGCATTACAGTCCTGGTACTCATCGACTGGCAGCGCATTACAGTCCTGGTGCTCATCAACTGGCAGCGCATTACAGTCCTGGTGCTCATCGACTGGCAGCGCATTACAGTCCTGGTATTCATCAACTGGCAGCGCATTACAGTCCTGGTGCTCATCCACTGGCAGCGCATTACAGTCCTGGTGCTCATCCACTGGCAGCGCATTACAGTCCTGGTGCTCATCGACTGGCAGCCCATTACAGTCCTGGTGCTCATCGACTGGCAGCGCATTACAGTCCTGGTGCTCATCCACTGGCAGCGCATTACAGTCCTGGTGCTCATCGACTGGTAGCGCATTACAGTCCTGGTGCTCATCGACTGGCAGCGCATTACAGTCCTGGTGCTCATCGACTGGCAGCGCATTACAGTCCTGGTACTCATCGACTGGCAGCGCATTACAGTCCTCGTACTCATCGACTGGCAGCGCATTACAGTCCTGGTGCTCATCGACTGGCAGCGCATTACAGTCCTGGTGCTCATCGACTGGCAGCGCATTACAGTCCTGGTGCTCATCAACTGGTAGCGCATTACAGTCCTGGTGCTCATCCACTGGCAGCGCATTACAGTCCTGGTGCTCATCGACTGGCATGGCACTCAGGCCAGATACACCATCATGGAGGACTGAGTCCAGAGCCCCTTCATTGATACATTTGTTTTGCTGATCTGACTACCTTCCTTTGAGCCCAATGCTGAGGAGTGTGTAGAGCTGTAGGATCTTCATTCGGTCACCCTGTTGCAGGACAACCTTCCTGCAATGCAGGACATTTAAAACTTGTAGTGTATTTTAGGTTTAAAAAGGCCTCTGAAGTTTGTAATTTCCACTTTGAAATGTCAGATTTTCCCTTACGTAAAACATATCAACCCATACAAAAATGTCCATGAATTAAAATCCACATAATAAATCACATTTCCTGTTATTTTCCTGCTGTAACAAACGGGCTAAAATGAAGATCCTACACCTGTTCGTGTGTGTAAGTGCCTACCTGCCACATGGTTTGTCTGAGAGCATGTCCATGTTTCCAATTCCTTTAGGGCTCACTGAAACCAGACAAAACTCGCAGTCAGTCCTAGCAGCATCTATAAAACTAGTAGCAACTCCAGCATGTATTCTAACTTTAAAGCATAGGATAACCTCTCCCCAGAGATATTGTGTAAATCATGCCTTGTTGCTGTAACGGCTGTCCTCCTCCTCTTCGGAAGAAGAGGAGGAGTAGGGATTGGACCAAAGCGCAGCGTGATAATTGGACATAATGAAGTTTATTAAAGTAAAGACGAAAACCGAAATAACACTTCAGCAAACTACAAAATAACAAACGAACGTAGACTGACCTAAAACATGTGAACTTACATATAACGAAGAACGCACGAACAGGTACAGACTACAAACAAACGATACAGTCCCGTGTGGTCACATATACGGACACAGGAGACAATCACCCACAAACAAACAGTGTGAACAGCCTACCTTTTATATGGTTCTCAATCAGAGGAAACGTCAAACACCTGTCCCTGATTGAGAACCATATAAGGCTAATTACACTTGACCTAAACATAGAAACACAAAACATAGAATGCCCACCCCAACTCACGCCCTGACCAACTAAACACATACAAAATTAACAGAAAACAGGTCAGGAACGTGACAGTTGCTCATGGATGCATGTTGAGCTCCCGCTGCCATGATTAAAAACATGTACATGACTAGTGGTGTAGGAACCTAACTTCTAACAATGTAAACATTTACATACAGCAAGACATATGCATTCAGTGCAATGAGCTTCTGGGTGTTACTATGGTCTTATACATTCTCAAATATATCCACATGTCCTTAGCCCAGAACCATGAACTACACATTTCCTAGCCTGGTCCCAGATCTGTTTATGCTGTTTTTGCCAACTGCTACTCCCATTGTCACTCCCAACACAATGACCATAGGAGTTGGCGATACAGCACGAACTAATATGGAACCAGGCCACACATACCCCACAGGAAAGATGAAGACAAATAGGCTACATTCATCCCACAGTCTTACTGTCTCAACCATATGGATAGGACGAGCTGCCACGGTCATAACGCGTTTATAGAGTAGCACACCCATAGCAAAGTCATTTGGTTTATCAGTCCCATAAAACAGTGGGATAAGATGGTGTACCTTAACAGTATCAGGTTGATCAGAACTTCATCTCCCAAAAGATCTAGCAACGCCATGACTCATTCTCCTGGGCAGCAACGCTAAGTGTCTTAGTGTCTATCTCTCTCAGGTATGTTTATGAAATCCATCAATATCTCCCTTTAGAGACCTCTATCTTGGACCTCCTAATTTACCACAGTTAGTTTCAGTTTCTCACCATCTATTTTGAAAACAAGTAGGTTACAGAAAGTGTGAACAAATGACAGACTTGATTCCCTTGTCTACAACATCAGCTTCATCCATTTCATCCTATTTTAGTTGACATTGAGACACTAGAAGTGATTTGCCCTTCCTTTCCCTTCTCATATCTCTTCTGCATTTGAACAACTTGTGCTATGGGCTCTCTCCCTCCACCTATTGGCAGACCAGTACAACTGCATGGGAAATGAAAACCAAGCTCAGTCATGTACACTCATTTGGACGCAGTCCGCTTAGGATGTGTCCAAAAATATTCAGCAAACCATGCCAAGTTAAAATAAAAGCAAAAAAACATAAAACAATATATGCTTTTGGCTATGCTGAGTAGAATACATGCTTTTGGCTATGCTGAGTAGAATACATGCTTTTGGCTATGCTGAGTAGAATACATGCTTTTGGCTATGCTGAGTAGAATATATGCTTTTGGCTATGCTGAGTAGAATACACGCTTTTGGCTATGCTGAGTAGAATACACGCTTTTGGCTATGCTGAGTAGAATACACGCTTTTGGCTATGCTGAGTAGAATACACGCTTTTGGCTATGCTGAGTAGAATACACGCTTTTGGCTATGCTGAGTAGAATACACGCTTTTGGCTATGCTGAGTAGAATACACGCTTTTGGCTATGCTGAGTAGAATACACGCTTTTGGCTATGCTGAGTAGAATACACGCTTTTGGCTATGCTGAGTAGAATACACGCTTTTGGCTATGCTGAGTAGAATACATGCTTTTGGCTATGCTGAGTAGAATACACTCGTTTGGCTATGCTGAGTAGAATACATGCTTTTGGACTGGCCACCCCTCATAGCCTGGTTCCTCTCTAGGTTTCTTCCTAGGTTTTGGCCTTTCTAGGGAGTTTTTCCTAGCCACCGTGCTTCTACACCTGCATTGCTTGCTCTTTGGGGTTTTAGGCTGGGTTTCTGTACAGCACTTCGAGATATTAGCTGATGTACGAAGGGCTATATAAAATAAAATTAAAATAAACTTGATTTTGGCTATGCTGAGTAGAATACATGCTTTTGGCTATGCTGAGTAGAATACACTCGTTTGGCTATGCTGAGTAGAATACATGCTTTTGGCTATGCTGAGTACAATACACTCGTTTGGCTATGCTGAGTAGAATACATGCTTTTGGCTATGCTGAGTAGAATACACGCTTTTGGCTATGCTGAGTAGAATACATGCTTTTGGCTATGCTGAGTAGAATACACGCTTTTGGCTATGCTGAGTAGAATACACGCTTTTGGCTATGCTGAGTAGAATACATGCTTTTGGCTATGCTGAGTAGAATACACTCGTTTGGCTATGCTGAGTAGAATACATGCTTTTGGACTGGCCACCCCTCATAGCCTGGTTCCTCTCTAGGTTTCTTCCTAGGTTTTGGCCTTTCTAGGGAGTTTTTCCTAGCCACCGTGCTTCTACACCTGCATTGCTTGCTCTTTGGGGTTTTAGGCTGGGTTTCTGTACAGCACTTCGAGATATTAGCTGATGTACGAAGGGCTATATAAAATAAAATTAAAATAAACTTGATTTTGGCTATGCTGAGTAGAATACATGCTTTTGGCTATGCTGAGTAGAATACACTCGTTTGGCTATGCTGAGTAGAATACATGCTTTTGGCTATGCTGAGTACAATACACTCGTTTGGCTATGCTGAGTAGAATACATGCTTTTGGCTATGCTGAGTAGAATACACTCGTTTGGCTATGCTGAGTAGAATACATGCTTTTGGCTATGCTGAGTAGAATACACTCGTTTGGCTATGCTGAGTAGAATACACGCTTTTGGCTATGCTGAGTAGAATACATGCTTTTGGCTATGCTGAGTAGAATACACGCTTTTGGCTATGCTGAGTAGAATACACGCTTTTGGCTATGCTGAGTAGAATACATGCTTTTGGCTATGCTGAGTAGAATACACTCGTTTGGCTATGCTGAGTAGAATACATGCTTTTGGACTGGCCACCCCTCATAGCCTGGTTCCTCTCTAGGTTTCTTCCTAGGTTTTGGCCTTTCTAGGGAGTTTTTCCTAGCCACCGTGCTTCTACACCTGCATTGCTTGCTCTTTGGGGTTTTAGGCTGGGTTTCTGTACAGCACTTCGAGATATTAGCTGATGTACGAAGGGCTATATAAAATAAAATTAAAATAAACTTGATTTTGGCTATGCTGAGTAGAATACATGCTTTTGGCTATGCTGAGTAGAATACACTCGTTTGGCTATGCTGAGTAGAATACATGCTTTTGGCTATGCTGAGTACAATACACTCGTTTGGCTATGCTGAGTAGAATACATGCTTTTGGCTATGCTGAGTAGAATACACTCGTTTGGCTATGCTGAGTAGAATACATGCTTTTGGCTATGCTGAGTAGAATACACTCGTTTGGCTATGCTGAGTAGAATACATGCTTTTGGCTATGCTGAGTACAATACACTCGTTTGGCTATGCTGAGTAGAATACATGCTTTTGGCTATGCTGAGTACAATACATAGTTGGAATACCTCATCATATAGCTGGTTACATGAAATAATTAGATGTGAAATAGTTCTTGATGATTTAGTTCTTGATGGCAATGAGAGTGTATGTGTGAGGATGTGTGTGTGCGTGTGCGTGCGCGCGTGAGAGAAACTACCAAAGCTTAGATAACTGACAGAACTTTTATACAGAGAGGAGGAGAGGGAGATAAGAGCCTCTTGAAGCACTTGAGATAAACATTGCTCTTCTCTAAGCATGGCTCTAAGGATAAATACTTGTTACTCCACTATCAAAGGGGCTCCCAACCTCACACAGACTGGGATCAAATGCTAAAGTGTGTGTTAAATGTGTATTATATCAACTGTGTTATACGAAAACTTGAATTACTGTACATCAATGAATCAAGATTCAAGAGACATCATCAAAGAGGGAGATTCAAGTAGTTAAACGTCAAAGCCTGGTTTAGAGTAACACCAATAGCATGTATCATATTGTGGGGAAGAAAGGACAGAGAGAAAGAGAGAGATATGTGGAGAGAGAAAGAGAGAGAGAGAGGGGGAGAGAGAGATATGTGGAGAAAGAAAGAGAGAGGGAGAGAGAAAGAGAGAGATATGTGGAGAAAGAAAGAGAGAGGGAGAGAGAAAGAGAGAGACGAAGGAAGGGAGAGAGAGGTGAAGAGAGAGAGAGGAGACAAAGAGAGAGAAGTGGAGAGAGTGAGGAGACCGAGAGAGAGCGAGAAAGATAAAAAAAAAGAAAGAAAGAAAGAAAGAAAGAAAGAAAGAAAGAAAGAGGGGTGCCAGAGAGGGAGGGTGAGAAAAAGCGAGAGCTTTTCTGAAATGGGTCTCTCCAGGTGTTATGGTTGTGAACCGACATGCTTGGCTCTGACTGCCTCGAGGGCTCAGGCTCAAACCAGGTGGAGTAATCACTACTAAAGAGCTGCTGGATGCCGCTGCTGCTCCTCCCTATTCATTAAAAGTCACATGCCCTCCCTCTCCTCATTCTCTTTCCCTCCCTCTCTTTCTTTCTCTCTATCTCTCCTTCTCTACCTCTCTATCTCTCTTTCTATTGCTCCTCTTTATTTGACCTCAGGAGACTTGTCCGTGGCTCTCCATCATCCTCCAAGGTAATAATTTAACATCAATCATTTTGTGATGTATGAAACATATTTTTGGAATATGTGGTGCCAACACTTGTCCAAATAGTGGATGTAAGCAGCCATCTTAAAGTTTACGGTTGAGTTTAAAATGTTTTTATATTCTCTGAGGGTGTAGTAGTTTCCCCATCACATAATTAACTAGCTTGTACTTCTAATTGGTGTTGCAATTAGCAGAGAACGACACGCCAATCAAGCTCTACCTCTGACTGTATTTACGGCATCTCAAACCCCAAAAGCCTATTCAACCACAACATCCCCATATTCTCTAAATGGGATATGACATTTTGAAAAGGTGTGAAGGGGTTTGGTGCTATTACTGACTTGAAATGGTAATTATGTGGTTATTTTAATAGTGGAGAGAGGTCTAAAATGACCAACCTATTTTGAATGGTGTGCTGTTCTTTACCTGTGAATCAATGTGCCTAACACTTCACTGTCCATATGTATCAGTACAAGGTTAGACAGCAGAGGTGGTGGTGGTGGGGGAGGGTGAAGAGGTGAGGGAGGAAGGGTGAAGGAGTAGGGGAGTTGGAGGCAGATTACAGGACAGTTCCATCTCCTACTATAGGTTCCACATGATGCAGGCAGCCCTCCAATGTCTCCTCTTCTCTCATCTCCTCTCTCTGCTCTCCACTCCTCTCCACTCTCCTCTGCTCTCCTCTTCACTGTCTCTTTCCTTTCCACTGAATCCTCTCCTCTCTCCTCTGCTCTACTCACCTCTCTCCTCTCCACTGTCTCATCTCCTCTCCACTCTCCTCTACTCTCCTCTCCACTGACTCCTCTCCTCTGCTCTACTCTCCTCTCTACTGTCTCCTCTCCACTGTCCTCTCCTCTCCTCTGCTTTGATCTGCCATCTAGTCGCCAGTTGCCATGGCAGCAGCAGCAGCTGTATCCAAGGCCATGGAAGGAGGAAGCTGGGCTGGCACCCTTCCTCACTCCCCCCCCCCCCATCCGGCTCCTGACCCACTGGTGAACCTGGCTGGGGTTCAAAGGTCATGTGGCTCGGAGCGATGGAGAGACACTGAGGGATGACAAGGGAGATAATGAGAAAGAGTCACACCACAGAGACGGGGAAATTATTTTGTTGGGGATGAGGATGGGATGAGTCCAAATGTGATTATTATCAAAGAGAGGATATTTTTCTTTATTTTTTTTGTAGGAAATGGCAGATTTTTTTGCAGCAACCCTTGTAAAATGGAGGAGCCATGAAAATAAGTTTAAAACTGAATCTTGTTTGAGTATTTTTTACCCTGTGTCAAAAAGTGTGTGTTGTGTGTTTGTTTTCGATGTGGCCAGGTTGGGTTTGTAAGGTGGGGGGGGGCACTTTGAGCATTGAAAGATGGATTTTAAATCACTTCCATGACTTTATTAACAGATTGTGTGTGAGTTTGTGTGGGGGATTGCCTGTGTCTGCATGTGAGTTTGTGTGGGGGATTGCCTGTGTCTGCATGTGTTTGCCTCTGGTCAGTTTCCCCTGGAAAAGAATTCTGATCTCCACTCAGGCGTCTTTCTATGCCTGCTACATTAGGTTCATCTGGTCAAAGAGGTCAAGTAAGTTGACCCTTTGCCCCTCTACCTCAGAGAGGTCAGACAGTTTATGTTAGGGTACAGAATGACCTGCATTTCCCCTCACCTTCTATATCTATCTACATGTAGGGCATCTTTAGCATTACACGGGTACACTCATTTACCAGTTCTATTCAGGTGGAGCACTATTTCACTAATCAAATTGTTTTGTTTGGAAATCTCAACATATTTGAAGTCATCCCAGAGAGCAGTGGTTCAATGTGTAAAGAAAGGCATATGATGTTAGTCAAGGATGAACAGAAATAATAACCTGTAACCTTAAATTATTCTGCAAATGAGCACATTCCCTACCATTATGTAAGATTATTTTAGGAGCATCTCTATTTTTTATACTGCACTATCCTGTTTTATATGGCATGTATACACGTCGCTAATATGTGGGGAATCTGTGTTTTAGGCAATAACTGTGTTTACCTAATCCTGTACCTTATAACAAATTATCTCTTTTCCTATTGGCCAATGCTTTAATTGTGTGGGGGAAAGCTTTATTGAAACAGGAAGTGTTGGTCAGTCTGGTGTGGTTGCTGATGGTGTTCAATGTG
This sequence comes from Salvelinus namaycush, assembly GCF_016432855.1. Classification (NCBI taxonomy): domain Eukaryota; kingdom Metazoa; phylum Chordata; class Actinopteri; order Salmoniformes; family Salmonidae; genus Salvelinus; species Salvelinus namaycush. Next base: position 31,824 of record NW_024058874.1, read on the forward strand.
GTCTGACCATTAAAGCTACTAAACAGTCTCCATATCCAGTCCTTGCTCCTACAGAAAGTCATCCATCCATCTGTACTCGGACACTCAATTTACAAGAGACAAAGCACAGTGGTCTCTCAATAACACACGGATGCTAACAGCACCCCCTAGTGGTCTCCATCTCTAACAACACTTTGAACCCTGCAGAGCTCTGCAAATGTCAGCAACCAACGTCCAATACAATAAATCCTCACTCTTATCACTGTTTATTTCAAGCTGCTCTTGTATATATATATATATATATCAGACAATTTCCTCTTAATGTTATTAAATGAATCAATAGCATTTCAAACAAACTTTATCGTTTCATAGTGTGTGTGTGTGTGTGTGTGTGCATCTATTGAGGAATCCTGGAGTAAGTCAGTGCTGCTGTCAACTATCAGTCCGCTACACAGAATCTAGCCCAGGGCAGTCGCATCACTGCAGCGGAGTGTGTGTGTGAATGTGTGTGACTGTGGAGTGTATTTGTTTTAGCGCCTTACATCCACTCAGGGCACGATGCAACACACCCAGCCCTCTCGCCGCAGCGGCAACATTCTTTTTCATTTGTGTGTCTCCCAGATGTCTTGTCCTCTTTGTCACCCCTTCGTTCCCCACTCCGCTCCCCCCTCTTGTCCTCCACACACACACACACTCCTCATCCACCCTGCCAGGAGAATTGCCACAGCCCCTAACCATATCAGGAGCACTACTAGATTGAATATGCAGGAGCTGGACATCCATCAATGGAGAGGGAAGGGAGAGAGAGAGAGAGAACGAGGGAAGAGAGACAAAAAGAGAGAGAAAGAGAGAGAAAGAGAGAGTAAGATAAAATAATGAAATAAGGTAGGAGGATAGTCCAGTGCTGATTGGCCATGACGTCACGGTCATAATAAGCAGCCTAGTGACCAGGTCATGACCTGTGGATCCACTTTACACAACACTGTTATTGTTCTCCTGTAATGTGATTAGTGTACATCTGCTACACTTCACTTCCAGCTGAAGTGAACCACTGCTCAGGCCTGTCTGCCTACCTGTCTGCCTACCTGTCTGCCTTTCCACCATTCTGTCTTTAACACTGTGAAACCAAAACGCCTTAGTATATCTTTCATAATAAAGTATTTTTCTGTTCAACTTCCACTGTCCTGCAAGAGTGGCTGAATCTATATCTCACCTATCCAGTTTGTCTTTAACTCATACACCGTGTTTGTATGGACTGCAAGGTCTCAACAGCATACCCTTTGGTCTTTGGTCTGTTTCTGTCTGCAAGGTGTGTTAACTAGTGTCCATCCATGTGCTGCAGCATCACTACTGTAATGGCTATCTCACTATAGCCGATAGCTGAGGATACGGAAATTAGAGCTGTGAGAGGTTCTGTCTCTGAAATACTGAAATTAGATGGAGCCATGAGAGGTACTGAAATGCATCATTATTTTCGCATCTGAACTTCAATCGAACTGGGATCTGTAACACATTGAGCATGTTTAAGCACCGGTTGTAATGTAAAATGTGGGCGGCAGGTAGCCTAGCGGTTAAGAGCATTGGGCCAGTCACCGAAAGCCAACTAGGTGAAAGATATTTTGAAGTGCCGTTGAGCAAGGCACTTAACCCTAACTGCTCCAGGATCACTGTCAATAATGCCTGATCCCTGGCCGTGACCCCTCTCTCCAAGGATGTCTCAGGGGGAGGGGGATATGCCAAAAACAAATGTCCAATTCACACCTGAATAAAACACACTTGTACATGTGTGAAATAGGACAAACGTAAGCACACACCTAATTCTTATTATAAATGGGGTCCACATATCGGAAACCTCAGGGGGGAGGTAGCTAGCTAGGAAACATATTGTGCTCCGTAGCAACTAGATGAAGGATGGGCTTGGAGGCTATGCATGTGTGCTTAGCAAGGTGAATTTTGCATCATACAGTACAGAGTAATTCATATATAAATACACCTATTGGGTGAACTGGAATCCTGACCAGTAGGAACAGCCTTGTAATAGAAAGCCCATATTATGTGTCATACGTCCAGTGTTCTATGGCATGTTGAATGTGTGCAGGGTTCAATCCCAGGTTGTCCTACCACTCTGTCCATCTTCTTATCTGTTCATGTGCTTCTCTATCTCTCCTCTCCCCCACTTTCTTCTCCCTTTCTATCTCTTCTCCCCCTCATCCCCTTTATATCAGTCTATTTCTTCTCCCCCTCCTATCTGTCTGACTCTTCTCCCCCTCCTCCCCTTGCTATCTCTTCTCCCCCGCCTCCACTTGCTATCTGTCTATCTGTCCACCTGTGCATCTGTACCTGATGACCCTTGCATGCAAGGCATCTCTCTCTTTCCCCATCCCTATATCGTTCTCCTCTACTCCTCTCTCCCCACTTTCTCTCATACTCCCTCTCTCCCTTTCATCCTCTCTCTCCTTCCCTCTCTCTCACCATTTCCCCTCTCACACTCTCCCCTCTTCCCCTCTCTCTCTGCTGTATCTCTCTCTCTCTCCTCTGTATCTCTCTCTCTCTCCTCTGTATCTCTCTCTCTCTCCTCTGTGTGTCTCTCTCTCTCCTCTGTGTGTCTCTCTCTCTCCTCTGTGTCTCTCTCTCTCTCCTCTGTATCCCTCTCTCCTCTGTATCCCTCTCTCTCCTCTGTATCCCTCTCTCTCCTCTGTATCCCTCTCTCTCCTCTGTATCCCTCTCTCTCCTCTGTATCTCTCTCTCTCCTCTGTATCTCTCTCTCTCCTCTGTATCTCTCTCTCTCCTCTGTATCTCTCTCTCTCCTCTGTGTCTCTCTCTCTCCTCTGTGTCTCTCTCTCTCCTGTGTCCCTCTCTCTCTCTTCTCTGTATCCCTCTCTCTCCTCTGTATCTCTCTCTGTATCCCCCTCTCTCCTCTGTATTTCTCTCTCTCCTCTGTATTTCTCTCTCTCCTCTGTATTTCTCTCTCTCCTCTGTATTTCTCTCTCTCCTCTGTATCCCTCTCTCTCCTCTGTATCTCTCTCTCTCCTCTGTATCCCTCTCTCTCCTCTGTATCTCTCTCTCTGTATCCCTCTCTCTCCTCTGTATCTCTCTCTCTCTGTATCCCTCTTTCTCTCTCTTCTGTATCCCTCTCTCTCTCTTCTGTATCTCTCTCTCTCTCTCTTCTGTATCTCTCTCTCTCTCTCTTCTGTGTCTCTCTCTCTCTCTTCTGTATCTCTCTCTCTCTCTCTTCTGTATCTCTCTCTCTCTCTTCTGTATCTCTCTCTCTCTCTTCTGTATCTCTCTCTCTCTCTTCTGTATCTCTCTCTCTCTCTTCTGTATCTCTCTCTCTCTTCTGTATCTCTCTCTCTCTCTTCTGTATCTCTCTCTCTCCTCTGTATCTCTCTGCTGTGCTGTGTGAATAATAGCCTTCCCCTCCTGGTGAACTCAGCTGATAATCCTGGGGAAGCAGTAAGAGCTCATTGATCAGCCTCGCTGACAGGCCCACAAGCCCCAGCACAGAAACAACATGCAAACAACACACACTGCTGCAGGCTCTGCATGGATTGAAAATGTGTGTGTATGTGAAAATGGGGGAGGGGGGGTTGTGTGTGTGTGTGTGTGTTTGTCTGCCTGTGGGGGGGGGGGGGGGGGGGTTGTATGTATGTATGTATGTGTGTGTGGGGAGGTTGTATGTATGGGTCTACCGATGTGACTACCGTTGGTCTACCAATGTGACTATGTCGGTCTTTTTTGTCCATTAAAATAACATCAAATTGATCAGAAATACAGTGTAGACATTGTTAATGTTGTAAATGACTATTGTAGCTTGGAAACGGATGATTTTTTATGGAATATCTACATAGGCGTACAGAGGCCCATTATCAGCAACCATCACTCCTGTGTTCCAATGGCATATTGTGTTAGCTAATCAATCAATCAAATGTATTTATAAAGCCCTTCTTACATCAGCCGATATCACAAAGTGCTATACAGAAACCCAGACTAAAACCCCAAACAGCAAGCAATGCAGATGTAGAAGCACGGTGGCTAGGAAAAACTCCCTAGAAAGGCAGGAACCTAGGAAGAAACCTAGAGAGGAACCAGGTTCTGAGGGGTGGCCAGTCCTCTTCTGGCTGTGCCGGGTGGAGATTATAACAGTACATTGCCAAGATGTTCAAACGTTCATAGATGACCAGCAGGGTCAAATAATAATAATCACAGTGGTTGTAGAGGGTGCAACAGGTCAGCACCTCAGGAGTAAATGTCAGTTGGCTTTTCATAGCCGATCATTCAGAGTTAGAGACAGCAGGTGCGGTAGAGAGAGAGTCGAAAACAGCAGGTCCGGGACAAGGTAGATCGTCCGATGAACAGGTCAGGGTTCCATAGCCGCAGGTAGAACAGTTGAAACTGGAGCAGCAGCACGACCAGTTGAACGGGGGACAGCAAGGAGTCATCAGGCCAGGTAGTCCTGAGGCATGGTCCTAGGGCTCAGGTCCTCCGAGGGAGAGAAAGAGAGAGCGAAAGAGAGAGATAGAGAGGGAGAGAATTAGCGGGAGCATTCTTAAAACGCTGTGTACTCCCTTCACAGAACAGCGCAAACTGTCTCTAACCAGAATAGAAAGAGGAGTGGGAGGCCCCGGTGCACAACTGAGCAAGATGACAAGTACATTAGAGTGTCTAATTTGAGAAACAGACGCCTCACAAGTCCTCAACTGGCAGCTTCATTAAATAGTACCTGCAAAACACCAGTTTCAACGTCAACAGTGAAGAGGCGACTCGCAAAGAAAAAGCCATATCTCAGACTGGCCAATAAAAATAAAATATTAAGATGGGCAAAAGAACACAGACACTGGACAGAGGAACTCTGCCTAGAAGGCCAGCATCCCGGAGTCGCCTCCTCACTGTTGACATTGAGACTGGTGTTTTGCGGGTACTATTTCATGAAGCTACCAGTTGAGGACTTGTGAGGCATCTGTTTCTCAAATTAGACACTCTAGTGTACTTGTCATCTTGCTCAGTTGTGCACCGGGGCCTCCCACTCCTCTTTCTATTCTGGTTAGAGACAGTTTGCGCTGTTCTGTGAAGGAAGTAGTACACAGCGATGTACGAGATCTTCAGTTTCTTGGCAATTTCTCGCATGGAATAGCCTTCATTTCTCAGAACAAGAATAGATTGATGAGTTTCAGAAGAAAGGTCTTTGTTTCTGGACATTTTGAGCCTGTAATCGAACCCATAAATGCTCCTGCTCCAGATACTGAACTAGTCTAAAGAAGGCCAGTTTTATTGCCTCTTAAATCAGATCAACTGTTTTCAGCTGTGCTAACATAATTGCAAACGTGTTTTCTAATGATCAATTAGCCTTTTAAAATTATAAACTTGGATTAGCTAACACAACGTGCCATTGGAACACAGGAGTGATGGTTGCTGATAATGGGCCTATGTAGATATTCCATAAGAAATCTGCAATTTCCAGCTACAATAGCAATTTACAAAATTAACAATGTCGACACTGTATTTCTGATTAATTTGATGTAATTTTAATGGACCAAAAATGTGCCTTTCTTTCAAAAACAAGAACATTTCTAAGTGACCACAAACGTTTGAACGGTAGTGTACATACTTAGTGTAGGGTCTATGTATAGTTGTGTATGTCAGTGGCATGTTTAGCATATAGAGAATCTCCTCTATGTTCATCCGTCCTCTTCACATGATCCCTCCTTTATCTTCCTCTCCTGCTGCGATGTGTGTGTGTGTGTATCTCTGTGTGTGTGTGTGTGTGTGTGTGTGTGTGTGTGAGTTTGACTGCTGGGTTCATGTGTATATGCAGTATGTGTGCATGGTTGGTATGTGTATGCTGTGTTGGCAGGATGTGTGTGTGTGTCTCATTGTGTATGTATGCAGCACATATGGGAGGCATAAATCCTCCCAGCATTCCTTGGGCTCGGACCGTAGGAGCAGAAAGGGGATAGCATGCACATGGACTTGGGCTGAGGCTGATAGCTATGAAATTGACCTGTTGATTGATTGAAACAATTAATTATTTTTCGCACCTCCATGCTTTTATTGCCGGGCCTAACAATCATTATTTCTCCTCACAAGGCAAGTGAAGACAGGAGATTGTTTTATAATATATCTACTAAACCCAACGAAGCTTATGCTAAAGCTAAAGATGGCAAACACTTATGTTTCTCAATGTAGGACATTTTCAGCTGGCTCAAATTGGCTGTTTTGTAGTCAGTCAGTCACAACATTGTAAGGGGTCGCGTGTAAATCAAATCACATTTTATTTGTCACATTCGCAGAATACAGCGGCTTGCTTAGGTCTTCCCAACAATGCAGAGGTTAAAAATTATAATAAAAATATAAATAAAATATTAACACGAGGAATAAAATACACAAGAATGGAGCTATACAGGGAGTACTTAGAAAGGATTTGCCAGTAGATTGTCGACTTGATTCATGATGATGACTGCTAGCTAAGATTTTGAAAGTATGAAGTTGACATGATCAGTCCAATCAAAGCTACTGTACATATAATGTGATTTCACATCATTTTATCTGTGGCCAATGACCTTCAGCCTTCTTGGATGGGCACTTCTAATGTAACTCTATTGCAGCACCCAAGGGGCTAGAATTTTTTAAGTCTACCCTTAGACTTGGTTGTGACGTAGTGTCCCCATGAGTGACAGAACACTGAGCCAATCACGGCGCAACACTCCGGATGTTCTTCTGGCTTGCCCCACCACAGAAAGCACTGAGCTAAGCTGAAACACCTGCATTTTGGAGCTGCCTTACTCAAGAAAACAAAAAAGAGTCCATGTTTGTATGCGGCTTTATTAACTCAATGATATATAATTTTTTTTACATTGTTTGCAAACTGATATGTGACACGTATTAATGCCAAAATAACATGCAAAACAGGCAAGGCCCAATGTTTTTGCAAAAACTGTGGGGCCCAAAACAGGTGGAGCTGCCCTGAACGACGGGTCACCACTGCTCATTGATCTATGCAATCCCATTTGTCTCGTCCCTATATGCACACAACAATATGCAGCCGTCATGACAGATCAGCGTAAGAAGGCAGACAGAGCAGGCATCTATAGGGCTATTATTCTCTCTCTTTAAACATGACAGATGGAACTAGGCTACTAGCCTCTATCAAATCCAAATTATTACCCATCATTAGCCTACAGCGTAGGCCTACTGCTATTCGCTGTTTGGTGGTGGGGAGGCGCTGGGCCTGACCATAAAAAAACGTAGTTTCTACTGAAGATAAATGTATCTACTTCCTGTCAGTCAGTGAACTGCACAGCATTTTCACTGAGGAGTTTCACCATTCATATTTTCTAATCCATTATTTTGGTGCTGGTCTGTTTGTGACATGTTGTTTTGTTGATGGGGTTCTCTCTGCTGCTTTGTTCCTAATGTACTGTACCAGGCTGAGTTCATTAGGTCTACACTGCCTAGAGCAAAAACATTCATGTCCTGTCTTCATTTTCTCTCATTTAATTTTGCCTGTGATACAAGGCTCCCGAGTGGCGAAGCGGTCTAAGGTACTGCATCTCAGTGGAAGAGGCGTCACTGCAGTCCCTGGTTCGAATCCGGGCTGCATAACATCCGGCCGTGATTGGGATTCCCATAGGGCGGTGTACATTTGGCTGGGGTAGGCCCAGCCTAAATAAGAATTTGTTCTTACCTGACTTGCCTAGGTAAATAACCTTTTTTTATTTTTTTTTTAAAGACAGCATTATCACCGTACATAAAATAAAGCCAAGTGTTTTCTCTCCTCATGGTGAGTGAGCCCTGAGGCGACACCTTGTGGGGAAAACAGGGAACTACCACAACACTAACTTACAAGCATTTCCAGTGGAAGTTCCAATAAAGACTGAAACGTATTGAAACAAACCCTGCCAGAGACAGTCTCCACCATGAAAGAAAAACCACCCAGAACAGAGTTCGATGAAGATGCACTGCTAAGGCCATCTGCTCCACTGAAGGAGTATAAAGGAAAATTGAAAAAGTTATCTTATTATGACAAGTTATTACATTATGACAAGTTATTACGTTATGACAAGTTATGACATTATGACAAGTTATTACGTTATGACAAGTTATTACAAGTTATTACGTTATGACAAGTTATTACATTATGACAAGTTATTACATTAACCGTTGTTACTGTAGTCAAGTCAAGAACCAATAGATTCAGTGTAACCGAGACAGGATGGCATGACCATAAACTGACTAACCCTAAAAGACACCTGCAACATGTATTTTTGGTATCTAGGTGGTATGAGAAGGCGTGTCTAAGTGATGATTCTTCAAATTCTTTTGAGAGTGACTTAATCGGAGGGTGTGTGTTTGTGTACGTCGCCGTGAATGCGTTCTGTGTGTGTGTGTCCCATGTGCCAACTTGCTTGTGTGTGATCCTGGTGTCTGTCTGTGTGTTTTGTGAGAGTGAAATGAAACGCAGTGTGGACATTGACAGATCACAGGGGATTGTACAATTGCAGGTTGCTGCGTCCTGCTGTCACTGGGCTCATCTGTCACTGAGGTAGGACTAGCTGGGAGACAGGAGGCTTCTCCTCCTCCTGCTCATTGTGTGTGTCTGTGTGTGTCTGTGTGTGTGGTCTTGCTCCTGTGGCCCTTTGGAATTCTTATCTTTCTCAGTCACGTCCTCAATGGAATAATACTGTATCAAGACTTTGATGGAAGAAACTGTGCAGATGTGCCAGGTAAAGTATACGGGGAGTTTCCATATCCATTGTATTGGCTTGGCCAATGTGTTGTATTGACTGGGGGTTTTTCAGGAGCTGAACTTGGCAACAACATGAGACTGTGACAGACAGCCTGCTGGATCATCTTCAGACTACTGCTGTACTAGGAAGTTTATCCACCTGCATCTCCATATATCAATACAGACACTCCCTAGAAACACCACCTCTACCTCCATATATCAATACAGACACTCCCTAGAAACACCACCTGCACCTCCATCTATCAATACAGACACTCCCTAGAAACACCACCTCTACCTCCATATATCAATACAGACACTCCCTAGAAACACCACCTGCATCTCCATATATCAATACAGACACTCCCTAGAAACACCACCTGCATCTCCATATATCAATACAGACACTCCCTAGAAACACCACCTCTACCTCCATATATCAATACAGACACTCCCTAGAAACCCCACCTGCACCTCCATATATCAATACAGACACTCCCTAGACACACCACCTGCATCTCCATACATCAATACAGACACTCCCTAGAAACACCACCTGCATCTCCATCTATCAATACAGACACTCCCTAGAAACACCACCTGCACCTCCGTATATCAATACAGACACTCCCTAGAAACACCACCTCTACCTCCGTATATCAATACAGACACTCCCTAGAAACACCACCTCCATCTCCATATATCAATACAGACACTCGCTAGAAACACCACCTGCATCTCCATATATCAATACAGACACTCCCTAGAAACACCACCTGCACCTCCATATATCAATACAGACACTCCCTAGAAACACCACCTGCATCTCCATATATCAATACAGACACTCCCTAGAAACACCACCTGCACCTCATATATCAATACAGACACTCCCTAGAAACACCACCTGCACCTCCATATACCAATACAGACACTCCCTAGAAACACCACCTGCATCTCCATATACCAATACAGACACTCCCTAGAAACACCACCTGCATCTCCATATATCAATACAGACACTCCCTAGAAACACCACCTGCACCTCCATCTATCAATCCAGACACTCCCTAGAAACACCACCTCTACCTCCATCTATCAATACAGACACTCCCTAGAAACACCACCTGCATCTCCATATATCAATACAGACACTCCCTAGAAACACCACCTCTACCTCCATCTATCAATACAGAGACTCCCTAGAAACACCACCTGCACCTCCATCTATCAATACAGACACTCCCTAGAAACACCACCTGCATCTCCATATATCAATACAAACACTCCCTAGAAACACCACCTGCATCTCCATCTATCAATACAGACACTCCCTAGAAACACCACCTCTACCTCCATATATCAATACAGACACTCCCTAGAAACACCACCTCTACCTCCATATATCAATACAGACACTCCCTAGAAACACCACCTGCACCTCCATCTATCAATACAGACACTCCCTAGAAACACCACCTGCATCTCCATATATCAATACAGACACTCCCTAGAAACACCACCTCTACCTCCATCTATCAATACAGACACTCCCTAGAAACACCACCTGCACCTCCATCTATCAATACAGACACTCCCTAGAAACACCACCTGCATCTCCATATATCAATACAAACACTCCCTAGAAACACCACCTGCATATCCATATATCAATACAGACACTCCCTAGAAACACCACCTCTACCTCCATATATCAATACAGACACTCCCTAGAAACACCACCTGCATCTCCATATATCAATACAGACACTCCCTAGAAACACCACCTGCATCTCCATATATCAATACAGACACTCGCTAGAAACACCACCTGCATCTCCATATATCAATACAGACACTCCCTAGAAACACCACCTCTACCTCCATATATCAATACAGACACTCCCTAGAAACACCACCTGCATCTCCATATATCAATACAGACACTCCCTAGAAACACCACCTGCATCTCCATATATCAATACAGACACTCCCTAGAAACACCACCTCTACCTCCATATATCAATACAGACACTCCCTAGACACACCACCTGCATCTCCATACATCAATACAGACACTCCCTAGAAACACCACCTGCATCTCCATCTATCAATACAGACACTCCCTAGAAACACCACCTGCACCTCCGTATATCAATACAGACACTCCCTAGAAACACCACCTCTACCTCCGTATATCAATACAGACACTCCCTAGAAACACCACCTCCATCTCCATATATCAATACAGACACTCGCTAGAAACACCACCTGCATCTCCATATATCAATACAGACACTCCCTAGAAACACCACCTGCACCTCCATATATCAATACAGACACTCCCTAGAAACACCACCTGCATCTCCATATATCAATACAGACACTCCCTAGAAACACCACCTGCACCTCATATATCAATACAGACACTCCCTAGAAACACCACCTGCACCTCCATATACCAATACAGAGACTCCCTAGAAACACCACCTGCACCTCCATCTATCAATACAGACACTCCCTAGAAACACCACCTGCATCTCCATATATCAATACAAACACTCCCTAGAAACACCACCTGCATCTCCATCTATCAATACAGACACTCCCTAGAAACACCACCTCTACCTCCATATATCAATACAGACACTCCCTAGAAACACCACCTCTACCTCCATATATCAATACAGACACTCCCTAGAAACACCACCTGCACCTCCATCTATCAATACAGACACTCCCTAGAAACACCACCTGCATCTCCATATATCAATACAGACACTCCCTAGAAACACCACCTCTACCTCCATCTATCAATACAGACACTCCCTAGAAACACCACCTGCACCTCCATCTATCAATACAGACACTCCCTAGAAACACCACCTGCATCTCCATATATCAATACAAACACTCCCTAGAAACACCACCTGCATCTCCATATATCAATACAGACACTCCCTAGAAACACCACCTCTACCTCCATATATCAATACAGACACTCCCTAGAAACACCACCTGCATCTCCATATATCAATACAGACACTCCCTAGAAACACCACCTGCATCTCCATATATCAATACAGACACTCGCTAGAAACACCACCTGCATCTCCATATATCAATACAGACACTCCCTAGAAACACCACCTCTACCTCCATATATCAATACAGACACTCCCTAGAAACACCACCTGCATCTCCATATATCAATACAGACACTCCCTAGAAACACCACCTGCATCTCCATATATCAATACAGACACTCCCTAGAAACACCACCTCTACCTCCATATATCAATACAGACACTCCCTAGACACACCACCTGCATCTCCATACATCAATACAGACACTCCCTAGAAACACCACCTGCATCTCCATCTATCAATACAGACACTCCCTAGAAACACCACCTGCACCTCCGTATATCAATACAGACACTCCCTAGAAACACCACCTCTACCTCCGTATATCAATACAGACCACTCCCTAGAAACACCACCTCCATCTCCATATATCAATACAGACACTCGCTAGAAACACCACCTGCATCTCCATATATCAATACAGACACTCCCTAGAAACACCACCTGCACCTCCATATATCAATACAGACACTCCCTAGAAACACCACCTGCATCTCCATATATCAATACAGACACTCCCTAGAAACACCACCTGCACCTCATATATCAATACAGACACTCCCTAGAAACACCACCTGCACCTCCATATACCAATACAGACACTCCCTAGAAACACCACCTGCATCTCCATATACCAATACAGACACTCCCTAGAAACACCACCTGCATCTCCATATATCAATACAGACACTCCCTAGAAACACCACCTCTACCTCCATCTATCAATACAGAGACTCCCTAGAAACACCACCTGCACCTCCATCTATCAATACAGACACTCCCTAGAAACACCACCTGCATCTCCATATATCAATACAGACACTCGCTAGAAACACCACCTGCATCTCCATATATCAATACAGACACTCCCTAGAAACACCACCTCTACCTCCATATATCAATACAGACACTCCCTAGAAACACCACCTGCATCTCCATATATCAATACAGACACTCCCTAGAAACACCACCTGCATCTCCATATATCAATACAGACACTCCCTAGAAACACCACCTCTACCTCCATATATCAATACAGACACTCCCTAGACACACCACCTGCATCTCCATACATCAATACAGACACTCCCTAGAAACACCACCTGCATCTCCATCTATCAATACAGACACTCCCTAGAAACACCACCTGCACCTCCGTATATCAATACAGACACTCCCTAGAAACACCACCTCTACCTCCGTATATCAATACAGACACTCCCTAGAAACACCACCTGCATCTCCATATATCAATACAGACACTCCCTAGAAACACCACCTCTACCTCCATATACAAT